>NW_024045132.1:513044-535826 GCF_012273895.1 Zerene cesonia | reverse complement strand
TTCTAAATATTTTATGCGTGATATCATTTTTAATCGCCTAACGAGAAGTCGTATCAAAATAAAGCATGAGAAATTACCCTGCATTATAAAAGCACCCGAAGCGGTTTCATTTGCAAATATATGTATATTAGCTTTATATTCTACTTATAGTCACTACTTATTATATATTTTTAAACCATATATTATTTGCATAAGATTGCGTCAATTCTTATCTTTATACGTACTACAGAGTGTAACATCACATCACACAAAAGGCACAGATTTATTAATAGTTACTAGTAAAGGGCGCGATAAACGTTATCCGTGATAGGTATTATGATCAATGTTTTATGCAAATGTATAATTTTACACACACAAAGTTTTTTGTGCACAAAGTAAGTACACAACTTTTGTAGCAACAAAAATATTTATTTTTGTTAACGAACGTCGAATTTTGGTCATACCATACTATACTAATGAAACAAACTGTTCTTATATAGTTTAATAACCAAATGTATAGTACCTTTAAAACTTATACATACTACACCACGCCCTTTCTTATGTCACATTCCGACTTATATACTAACTTTAGGAATATCTTTTCTAAAAATAATTTAGAGTAATGGCCCCAATTAATCATTTGCTCACGTATTTAGTGCCACATAATAAATTATAAATATTACGTGTACTATCCGTTGAACTTTCTTTCAAACCTGATGTTACTTAATAATAATTAATGATCAGAGATATAAACGACGAGCGAGTAACCACCTAATATAAAATTATGTTCCGTATATTCTGGTTAAATATAAAATATATGTTTATTCCATATACCAAAAATAAATCAATAATAGAATAATTAAAAAATATTAATTGATTACGTACAATTAAAGGTCCATTAAAAATAACATCGGTCACGAACATTCACACGAATACGCAAAGCCACAAATTTAAAACGACATTTATAAATGCAATTTTTTCCATACGTGAATACAAGCAAATTTGCAAACAAAATTAGTAACCTGGGTTTTAACAATTTTTTGTTACGGGTAATTTAGTGAATAATAATTGGTCTTGTGTTGTAATATTTTAAAACATTTGTTTGAGAATATATCGACATTTTTAATGTATATGCTATAGTTTAGGTTTAATGCATAATTCGATTTTTTTACTAAAAGTTAGGGATGAGTAAGAAAATAATTGATTTCTGATATACAGAAAAACTAAAGAAAATTTATCTAAAATAGAAGCATGAACATGCGTGCAGATGATATAACGTTAACTGACATGTAAACAAACATATTATCGAAATAGAAACTACTATAAACACAAAATTATTTCAAATACCATTCAATTTATTATACCAGGGTATAACAGGGTTTAATGACACACAAGAATCATAAATTTAATATTTAATAGCGGATCTCTAAAACTTGTACCGTAGATCACACGTCAGGAGAAAGCACATAAATCTTCTTTTGTCTAACCCATGTAAAAAGTTAAAATAAACATGCGTGTGCGCAAGGTACTTTGTACCTACTCATTGTGTGCATCATCTATCAAAAAACTTAATAAAAACGGTTATAAAATGAACTGAATACCGTTAACTATAATAATTAGTAGATGGTTGTTACGACATAAGAATACCAATATAGAATAATAATAAAATGTATAAGGTGTCAATTATTTAGAGTTTTATGGATTTATGAACCTGCGTATTACTTATAGTATTATGTTATCTGTGGTATTACTAACTACCGCTCACGTGTTTTCAGTAAATTATTATTTTTTTATGTCATAGCGGGCAACCGAGCTGGTGTTACGCCTGATGGTACGTACGATGGTACCTAAGCGATCATCACCTCCCATGAGCGTTTATAGACGTGCTAATACGTTGCCCGCTTTTAAGTGGTAAGGAATGTGGAATGGATTGTCGCTGGAAATAATAAGTGCAAGATGCGAAAAAGGATACGGGTAGGTACATATTTTATATAAAACAGAAAATTAAATTAAATAAAAAATTAAAATAAATTTTCCGTGTGATACACAATGATCAAGAAACAAAATGATAGAACAATTATATGTAAGTTAATATCACAAATAATACTAACAGCAAAACACATCAAAAAGTCTATGGGTCGCTATTAGCAAGCGGTTAATCCAGCCGCAAGTATCGAGAGTATGTTACAGTCGACAATGGAGCTGGGTGGAACGCCTGATGGTAAGCGCTACCACCGCCCATGAACATTTGGAGGCATACGGTCCATTGCAGACCTTACGCCTCTACAAATGGATTGCCGACTTTTTGGGAAGGGATTAAGAAAGGAAAGGCGATAGGAATAAAGGAAAGGACTGGGAAGGGTAAGGAAAAGGATATGGGCCTCCGGGGCCTTCGGGCAAAACTGTCATATATGTCTGTCATATTTGTTAATTACGTTACTTTTTAAAAAAAAACTATCAATCACGATGAGAATTATGACATAAATCACAAATTAAAGATTACTCCAAACATATCCATGTCACGATTAGCGAATGAATATTTTAACGCCTGGCATCATTTCGCATCGGTGGTTAGGTAATATAATTGCAGCTATTAGGAAGAAAAGGCCACATTAACCGGATTCGAAAAATACCAGAAGCTTACATAAATATTACAAATTATAAAGAAATTATCTTATTGGCCCGACAAAGGTCGTACGCTAGTTCTTTGAATGTTATGGTATCGACGAGATAGTAACAATATGTTTAAATTTTGATTTTTTCGATAAATATGTCTCATTCGATAAAAAACTTAAAAAGAATTGGTACTTATTTTGATTGAATAAATAAGTCATATACTGGTACATCTGTTGCAGTTGCAGTTTTATTTGTAAAAAGACCGTATATAAAATTTAGATAGAAGGAATATGTTTTTAGAATTTAAATTATTGTTTAATTGTATTTAAATTGTTTTTAGAATTACATTATGAAAAATGTTATATTTACCAATAAGAACATATTAGCATGTTAGTGATCGGCCATTTTGAAAAAGATCTTTTTAAATCCTCCTGTCTTTATATATATCATCACTCACTCACATCACTCATTGAAACAAAAGCATTGATAGAATATTGTAGCAGCATTATTATTTTTTCCATATAAAATAGTATCAAAAAACTTATCTTTAATACCGCAGCATATTCTATACAATATTGCCTGCTACATTTCATATATTAGTGCCTTAATAAAGATTGATACCACAACTTCTAATTAATCTCACCGTCTTACGTATCTGACTAATTACGATACATGTTTCACGGCTCATAATCGTATTACTAATTGGATCCATTACTGCGCTGAGCCGATACCTTAAGGCTGAGCCTCGCCATATATATTATGAGGAATAAAAATAAACGTTGCATTACAACTTTATGGCAAAACTTTGGGAGGACTTGATTACATTAATCATAACGTAGACACGTCTCCACAATTGAAAAGTATTAGGTACGATAGCTTTAAGTTCATTTATTACGAATATAAAAATAGAAAAACGTCATTTTGTTTAATAATATATGCTCGCTTCGGCGATAATCTTTTTTAAGTTTTAATTTTTTTTAAGTCTAATGCAAATTTATACAAACCAAATATCATTGAAATCATAATTAAAACGACTTTAATTTTATGTTGATTGTATTGACGAATAAATTCTGATTTAAAAAGCCCCTCAAAGAAGTGTAAAAATTATGTGTGGAAAACGATCAAACTTGCTTGCTTTAATCGTTCATTTCTAACAAGGTTTTATTTGGACAGATTAACAAATACATGCAAATACTTCTTCTTCACGTTATCGACACGAGCGTGCGGTGTGACCCTAAAGAAGGCATAAGTCCCAGCTCATTAATACTTTCACCAAGGAAGCGTAATTTTCTAGAAAACGGTAGCGAAGACCACATAAGTTTCTCTTTTTATCCGCCCGTGCCGCCCCGGGCTCTCTTACAGCATAAACGGTTTAACTATAACAAGACTTTGAGATATGACCTACTTGTCTGGAGAGAAATGGATTTTAATTTCCACGTCAACTGAAAAGTGAAAACTTCACTTTGCTTCGAGAGTGCAGGGCAATCGCTTACAGCGAATTTAATACTCCATTTATACAGCTAGCTGGTCGCCCCGGAACGTCCGGATGAGTGGTGCTTGTCTTTCACATTGTTAGGAGTTATGTCAATCCAGGTGAAAATGAAACCCATAAACCAGAAATCATTTTAGAGCCTTATATCTGTTCTAGGATTATGTATTACCAATCCAACTTTATTTTAAATGAGTAGATTAATGTCGCATAAAGGCCTTTCTCGACTTTACACACAGATTTAATGAAAAATAGTTTATTTCCCATTCGTAAATGTTAGTGGTAAACAATAATGCTTCAACCGTTTTATAGATAGCATATGTATTAGGAAATTGAATATACCTAGTCTTAATAGACTTCACTGTAAATTATTAAGGTATTTAAATTTTGGTATGCACAGTGCATACAGACCAATGGTTAGTGACCTGATACTGTCAAGCTAATTAAATTGCATCCCGTAAACTAAAATCAATTACCTTGAATGTCATGTTATGTACACATTTTATAGACGGTACTTTTCATACTAAGGAATATTCCACAGGTGAATCGTTAGGATTTGATCATGATCGATTGAAAATTAAAAAAAAAAAACAACATGTTTGGTCATGCCAGGATTAATCTGCCCTACAGAAGGAAGAATGGTATATGTAATATTTCTAAATTTTATTTACTTAAGCCCATTTCACTCAAACAATGCTTTGTATATAAAGAACGTGTTAGAGGAATATTTATGATAATTGAAGTCTCTTCTAAAAATTACCTGAATGTGATAAAAATAACTAATATACTTGATTTAAGGAGGTGTGGACTAAACATTCAATTAAGTATGGATTGGTTTCTTTTAAATACTGCATTCCAAACCTGTCCTTCACCTTTCATTAAAGGAAAGGAATACGACCCTTGGCATCTCAAACAATGAAGTAACATACCTATCTCGATACTTGCAAAACTTTCCGCATACAAAACTCACGTTATGACACTGGTTCTTGTGATTTCTTATCTGTTGCTCTTCGTGAAATATTACTCACGGACTAGATATTTCTCGGTTTCATCACTTATTTTAATGTTGTCCGATTGTCAAAATAAAATAAGGTGGACAACCACGTGCTGCGCAACTCGCGCGAATATACCGTAATAATAATTCAATATACCGTGAAGCTTTATCAATAAAAGGCATTCAATGTTAAGCACTGAGATTTAGTTACGAATGAGTTTCTAGGCTGAAATGAAAGGGAGCATTTATTTAATACCTGTTATAAATCTAAGCTGATATAGAGCGCTTACGACTGCGCCAGCTGGACTCATTATATTTGTCTTAGTAAAAGCATATGCACCTGATCCGTACATAAATTATAGTAAATGGTTACGCCAGACGACGCTACAGAGATGTAATTACATAAAAATCCTCTAGGATAAAATCAGAAGCCAAGTGCGTAGGCAGACTGCAAGTTACAGCGGATGTTAAGCCCGAGAGCAAACATGCTATAAATATATCTTTCCTAATGTCTATTGCACAACCCATACGAGTATATTTCCTGCTGCAAGTGTATCTATAAAATCGATAATGTCTATCATATTACTATCCATATACAATATACATAAAATTGCTGGTCAAACATTCTAAGAGGACTTCATATATTCTCTATACACGTATAGAAACACGTTCTACGTATTTAAAATGCATACATTACCTTTATTGTTGAGTCGGCCCAAAGCATAATAACTCTGCCCGACAAGACGTAAGTACTTAACGTATTTTATAAAATACACTCCGTGCCTTTTAACAGCCGTAAACATGAAATGCGACATTAAGCTAAACAATACCGACATAAACATTCTTTGTCTACGACTTTGTGTTTCCTTCTGGCTGTTATGTACTCGAATATTCGAAATAATCATCAATATAGGAACAGATATTCACAGTACTGAGTGTTGAAGACCTCCTCGCAAGCTCTCAGCGGGGTGTCAGCGAACAAAACTTAGTGAAATCAATAACGTAATGAGAAAATTGCGCAATACCAAAGCTGTTTACAGTTAGACATTTAAGCCTTTGGCTGCATCAAAACAAATGATTTAATCGAAAGTGAGTGACAAATACACTTGATTCACGTCCAATCTAACCTTTATATAATACTTGCAAAATATAATATTGCATTTATGGTTTAATTATTTCAATTTGTAATAGATTTTGTCAAAGATTTAGCACTAGTGTTAGTTATAGTATTATGTTATCTGTGTTAGTAGCATTTTTTTCCCACCAACCAATCACATTATATTGACATTATTCAAATAAAAGAGGAAAAGAACAAAACTACAATTATATAAAAGTACAGAAAGTGAGAGTACAAAATAATGAGAGAATTAATCTCTGTGAGTGAGACTTGATTTACAAGGTTTTTTAATGACTTCTTTTTCCACCTGATACCTCACAGAAGTTTTCAGACCTCTATCTCATTCACCTAGATTTTAATTTAGATCACTAGAATCCAAATAAAAATTCATCTAAATCCTTTCAATTCAAGTACGTATATGTCATGCAAACATTTACGAAAAATTATGTATTACTACTTAAATTGAACTAGACCGCGTTGAATTTTGATTCTAATTTAACGCATTACATACTTGACTTAAGACAATAAAATATATTCGACGTAAGTTTTATATAAAAATTTTGTTATCTAAGTTAAGCTTCTTTTGATTACCACGATTATCCATTACAAGGAAGCATTAAAAAACAACTAAATTTTAAATTTCCCATGAACAGTCCTCTCTTTCTATCCGCGGTTTTAATTTGCATATTGGATATCGAAATTTCACTCTGTTGCATACTTTATAACTATAAACATACAATCATGACAAGTTTATGCGCTTCCACAAATGAATTATGCACAGATAATTTTTTAATACCTAATTACTTACACAAACGCGAACGCTCTTTCAACAAAAACATTAAAGTACTTGTAAATGCCGTAATGAAGATAATATAATATAATATAATAATGAGTACAAGGTTACTGAAATATACAAACGATTGCGATGTAGCAGTTCATCAACGCTTACCTTTTTTCGTAACATGTAAGTAATGATTAAGCGGTTTTTATTCATGAATGTAATTTAGATGTAATGTCATATTAAACATTAGTACACACATCATGTGGTTTGATAAACATCGATACAAGTTGGGAAATAGATGAAGCGGATTACAAATAAACATTAGAGTTAAATCAATGGTTATTGAACATTGCATATTGAAATTTTGAGCAATTCTCCTACTTATGTATGCCTTCCTTCTTTGATTATTATTAATTTATCGATGCGCCTGCTAGTTATTGATCGGAACATTGCGGGAGATTGGGTGAAAATCCTAATGTTGGAAAAAGTTTATGCTTTTTGTTGCCTTCGGTTTTTCAAGAGAATGTGAGCGAATGGCATTAGATTTAGTAGAAGAGGCCGTATAAGATCTTCACCCATTTGATTACCATATCAGACCTATTTTTTCAAAATATTTGATCACCTGCGAGTAATAAATATTTAGAAAAAACAGGTCTCATCTGATTGTGCTAAAAAGGGCTCCTATACTAAAAAGACATCTATATTTTTCTATCATTGTTTTGTTTTGGGCTACGCCAAGCTTTCGAACGCCAAAGGGGTCTAGGTACATCTAGTTTCAATGGTTTTGTACATACCGACACAGCTACGTTACCTTCGTATAAACTCACTTTCTTTAATATCATGAAGATTAGTATCTAATCATATCACAGAATACTTAATTAATTCAATAATTCAATATGGCGGTGAAGCTATCATCCGGTTATATAAAAATAAAAAAGTTACAATTAAACTTTATCAAAGAAGAAAAATTCTTAAATAAAAAACAAAACCTCTTAAAACAAAACTTATTCCATTGAATTCTATACCCAATATTCCTTCATTCACAAGCTTGCAACCGACGTCCGTTATTAGTGTACCATAAACCCGATTTGGGTAATGAAATATAATCTGGCCAAATAAACGGATGTTCTCAAAATAAAGAGACCCCACGAACAAAAGAATATCGTTTAATCCAAGCACCTGCAGGCACATTGACCCGTATCGTATGACCTACACGAGATTTTAATCAGCATCTGAATCCTATTTTATTGTCCTCAGGCTACTGTTATACGGATCTTTCAAATGCGACACATTATCATAACCGTATCTATATTATAGGTTACTTTTAAAATTATTAATAATATATTCTACGGGTATCTCTATAAATATTTTATGATAAGAGTAGTAAATAATTACTATTATTAAAGACATGGTGTTTTGGTGTCTTTGAAGATGATCAAAATATTCTAGTTATAGACACCGAAAAGTTTAAAAATTAAAAACATTTGAAATTAGATTTCTTCAGGGATATCTCGTTCCAAGGATTAAATTTGATCCTAAGTTTCGGACACATTTATAAACAGAGAGTGATCATACGATGAATAACATCGATGAAGCAAATATTATTCTAAAAAGCAATAATTATTACTATAAGTTAATTAAGAAGTGTCATTGCACTGGATAATCTATACAGTCTTTATCGCCCAGCTAATATAACAAACAAATTCGTTTACACCTTTACAAATGAAATGATAATTACACATTCGCCAACCAAGTACACGGTAGCTCTGAAGATCATAAATCTTAGACTAATTATATAGCCACTAACTACGGTATCTTTATTACATCTATATTGAACTTAATGACGCAATCCGGTCCATACTGTGACATTCAAATAACAATTATAATTTATATCTTTAATCTTTGTTCTAAATAATTAATACTCAAACGGTCATGGTTCAATATGTCTCGAATTAGAAGCAAACGGGTTGTGTGATTACAATGAAATGTTGAAAACATACTATTTTCCGGCACCTACTAAGAAAACTTTGTAAAGGTGTAGGTACAGCGATGTCCATGAGCTAAGTAACTTTTAGTGACCCTCAATTGTAGTACCTTCACCGCACCACACTAGTAGAACCTTTAACAATAAACAAATTCAAACGCAAAAACTTTTCTATCCATGTAAAGTGTAAACATTTACAAGGATTTATTAATAGTCATCATCACAATGTAACCTCATTAATATATTATAAAAACTATTATTGTTTATATTTCATACATTATGCTCTTATTTCTAATTAATTGTATTAACATTAATATCGTCATTAGAATTTTTAAAACCATTTATTTTTGTTAGTGAAAGCAAATAAAACTTAATTATAGCTAACTCATGTTGGTGTTCATATCCTTATATGTAAAGTGGTGTACACCATTGTAAAAATAAACTAAATTTGGTGTTCTCTAATGTTTTGCTTGTCTTCTTAGCTAGTACTGCTTGTTTCAGCACAATAGATAAGATAAACTTCTTCAAAGTGCCTGAATTGGTTTCGAAAATCATTAAAAATGTTCCCATCAATCAGGCCTATTTTATATAAAAATAATGAAATGTATCAGATTATATGAAAAAGCTAATATTACCGAGCTTCATTATAGATGTGCCCAAAAGGTCCAAGTTGAAATTTTCTAAGCAAGGATATAAGATATGCTGAACAACATTCCAGTGCCTTGTAATGAGCGGATGTCGAGGATCGATAGCAAAATTGTATGCATATTTTATAATTTAATATCTAAGACGTTCCCAAGTAAACTTTATACCTGAACGGGAGGGTTTATTTTAGATGGATAGATGTATATTTTACTGCATGAGCGCACACCGTAAGGTGCGATAGAGCAGCGATGAAACTGACCTTTATAAACTTAAGAATAGAAGCTGGGTTTACATCTTCTTCAAAGAGGCATGCAATAAATATTGGTAATAGAAGTTGGCGCCAGCCGTTTTGAGCGTGTACTAGATAAGATCACCGGCCCAGGCGTCAACAGACAGCGGTTATTTGAAATTATGCTAAATAATAATCCTTGGGATAGGACGTTTTATGAGCCATTTCTAATCTTATCTATGAAAACTAGGAAGCCTTGCGGAAGTACTATAACTTTCTTAAGTGATTTATTACATTATAAGACATTAATGTACCAACAATTTCAGACGGTTTGTTTGTTTGTGTTTTGATATGAAGGCTGAGTACCCTTTTTATAATATTATTAACTGCTACTTACAACAAGTATTGATTATCATATTTTAGAAATCTTTGACAATCTTCGCATTTCTTAAACATGTTTCAACACACACAGTTTTCAACAGTTTTCACAGTTTTTAAGTTTTAAACCTAAAATAAACTTTAATTTATAAAAAACGAATTTCCTTCTCAGCTAAGAGTCATATTCTCGGTACGGTTATTTTGCTAAATACCAGATATAATAAATTTAGCTTTAAAACTCATTTCATTTTCCACACAATTATATTTCTTAGAAAATATCATATCCAACAAATATTTTCTCGGTAAAATGTAATTGCAATGCCATGTAGGCTAGTACGTAATCTGCCCTTTATTTGCACTGTAAACAATGCTTTGTCCACACATTAAAATACCCAGCTGTAATTACCATAAAAAATGGAAAATTTATTTACATAGTATGTACACGTCGGTGCAGGATACTTAAATCTTATAAACATTCGCTTTAACGCCTAGCTTTTATTTTTTACGAATGTAACCTTAACAATAAGCGGAAAATATGTATCATCATCATCAGCCCATGTTCCCACTGCAGGGACCCGACCCTCTATGAGGGTTCAGGCCACACTGGCCAAGTGCGAAATGGCAGATGTCACATGTCGTCGAACTTTTGATTCTACGACATACTGGTTTCCTCACCGTTTTTACGTTTTTCCTTCACCGTTTCGAGCAGTGGTGATGCTAATCATGTGCAGATAAATTGAAAAATCTATTTTTTTCTTGCGCGTTCGGCTGGTCTCGTACCTCTGACTTTTCGCTTTAAGCCCAAGGTCCTAACCATTGAGCCAACACTTCTTTTTAGCCACCACTGCTTTTTTGAAAATATATATAATTGAGAAATATTTGAAAGAATAGAAAAAATTTGATCACGAGGCAGGATTCGAACCTGCGTATCTTGCCTAACCGTAGCAACGCCTAGCCTCTCGGCCACCCGTGATCCTGCCACAGTAATCGAATTTCTTCTACTCTTTCGGTTTCATGTGCCTAAGGGGCACCCCACGCCATCTATTGAGATGATTAAGAACCATCACAACCAATACGAAACATTATTTCAATGATTACAATATTGTATCGATGGAACGCAAATTTATAAAGCATTTCAATGCTATAAAACTAAAAAAAAAAAAAAAAATTAAATATATATAATTGGTCAAAATATGTTGCCTACGATCTTTTGAAGTGACAAAATCCCTACTAATAAAAGAAGCAAAATATATTACAAAAGAAAAACTTACTAGAAGACATATCCTAATATTATGAAAGATAAAAAAGAAAGCTTCTCTCCGGTCATATCCAAATCATATGCTTGTAATTTTATATTATTAAATTACTATAGATATATAAAGCTATATAATAACTATCAAAACAACTTTGAAACTATTTGACGTTTTGACATGGAGTGGATGTCTTTATACTGTTCGTATGGAATTTGGAAAACTTTCGACGATTGTCAATAGAAGTAATAATAGTGTCTCTCCAACTCTTGCCTGCACAATGAAACCCACGTAATTTCTAAACTTATCAAGTTTCACTATAGAAAATAAGTTGTTATTGTTCGTTTTCCCTTATTTATAGCTTCGACAAAGCAATGCTTGATTCTTTTAACCTTTGAATGTTTTGTTTATTTATAATAAAATAAACATGCGCTCAAAATATTATAAGTTATTATCCCAATGTCCTAACTAATTATGATATATGTAAAAAATATATAATCGATACCTACTTCTATACTTACAATAAAACTTCGTTCCAATATTGAGCTGAAGATTTTGTTTATTTAAACGCGATAAGCTTAGGAACAACTACATCGATTGGAATGAAAATTTGTTCAAAGATGGGATTTATCAGATAAAGAAATAGGATGGTTTTTATCGTGGATATTCAATTCCACGGGAACGGAAAATATGCGAGGACCCCATGAGAATTTTCTTTTAAGTGTTTTTCTTGAAATATAAGGGTGAAGTCTCAGCGGAAAGTAAATATACAAGTGTATTATTGTAGTATAAATGTATTTTATTATCTCAGATAACAATCAACAAGCCTTCCTACTTTTTAGCATATAATATATATCATATTAGTCCCTTTCTAAGTTGGCCAATATGTAATTGCTAAAGACATATCCCAATATTGCGAGCTGATGCTTTGTCAGAAGTTTGTAATCAAAGAACATATAGTTTATTACACTTGCTGCACGCTAATGGGTTAACATTAATTGTCTACAGCGAGCAGTAAAACCTATTATATCATTTAGATAAATATTCCGGACGAAGCCTGTTTACCACTCCGCTGTAAAAGATATAGCTGCCCAGAACAATTCCATTTTTCTATGTTATATAGTATTTCTGGTATATACAGCTTTATGTAAACGTAGCCTGGATACAAACTTCTGTCCTATTGTGTCGTGATGAGATTCGTTATCATAGCAATATATTTTCCATAAATACGTGCGAGCTCCACTGTTCTGACGTCTGCGACAAAATATATAGCTCTGAAGCAGTACAACACAACACGACTCTACGAGGTATCTGTTGGGGTACTAATTAGTATGGTTACAACTTTTGCACTATATTCATTGATGAAAGTGATCGTATGGAATGAAATAAGTGTTATAAGAGTGTTATATGGATATCAAAGTCTCCATTTGTATTTGAGTGTGCCGATATAAAAATATCACTGCCTCAAAGATCGAAATTAAAATTGTAGATACCGTAAACTATAGACTATGAGGAAAACTATAAAGCTTTTTGCTATCTTTGATTATTATATTGAATTGCTTATCAAGTGTTTCGTTATCGTATCGTTATAACAATATTATAAATGGACTACCATCTAAGTGCGAATCATGATTACGTACCACAGTGCAAATCGTTACTTATATTATAAATGCGTTACTCTGTCTGTCTGTCTCTTCTTCAAGCCTAAACAAAATACCTATCCGGATGAAATTTTAAAATATGGTATAAACATAGTTCGTGACTACGTCGGATTATATCCTGGAAAACCCTAGGAGCGAATATATTTTTCATTAACCACGCGACCGAATCCGCGGGCAATAGTCTAGTAGGTATTCTATAATCTTTGGACGACATTTGGACGCAATTTATCCATTTTATTATTTAACCCGAAGTTTCGAACACTACAGCAGCGAACGCTAATATAATATAATGAATAAATTGCGTTTAAAATCCGTTAAAAAGTCTTCAATTTCCAAATTATTAATTTATCCAGAAACTTTAAGAATATATATTTTGTAAATAATGATTATAAAGAGTTGTTTATCTAAGACTATAACATATTTCGGATCATAAGTGCAATTGTATTACTATAAATTCTCTATTGAAAGCTTCACCTTTTGAATAATATTAATGACTCTTTGAAAATAACATGAAAATTGTTCGTGATTTGTCTTGGAGGTTTGTAATCGAAATGGCATTTTGATACTGTCAAAGAGAATTAGGCGACAATTTGACATTGCTTGGGCCATTTAATTTTACACAGAAATAATTTGCAATATAAACTGTAATGTAAATTGCCGCTGGTGTATTTCATAATCTATATTAAGTATTGCGCAAAGGCGCAATGTGATTTCTTTGTTTGTGTTCAAGGAATATGTCTTAGTTAGAGATAACAAACTAAAATTTGATATTACTTGCTTATACGTTTAAAAAGTACAAGCAATAAAAAAAATTAACCATTCAAGGCCTGTAATAAACACTAAAGTAAAATCTAATACTCGAAGAGCCAAAAGACAATCAAGAATTAATAATATACATCAACTCTCTATACCATCAACTATGCCAGGTTACCATAATTTTACCCGTGTCATTGATACATTGGAATATATTCTGTTTAATAGAAATGTGCAAATTAATACGAAATAACCAAATTTAGTCCGCTTTATTGCTTATATTTGAACAGAGAATCTAGGTTAATAACAATCATAAAATTATTAAATAAAAATTAAAGGCAATTAGTCCAATTAGTACTTGAATATTTCATTTTAACTGCCAAATATCTACTTCGCTGAGACATAATATTGACATCTTAAAACAATAAATCACGGAACATACAAAATTACCGTTCATACATCGCACAAATTAATTAATGGTTGTCTCGTGATAGATGTGCAATTGTGACATCGACAGTTAGGTAATAAGATGTAACAATTAATATACCGCAAGGCACTGTTGGCCCGTCACCTATAATCATGACTTCTAATAAAGATTGTAAGCTCAGACATTACGGTAGCCACCGAACAGGCTCATTAGCCTCAGCGCAACAAACGTGACATGATTTACGCAACGTATGGCTTACAAATTAACCATTTAGTGTTATCTGCAAACAAGCTTTGTACGATATATATTCAATATTTTTAATTGAAGACATAAAGATTACTGGAAGCACTTTTAAACCGCCAATGTGGTTCAAGTCTCGGCTGTCAAGCGGCCCAACGTTCAGTATACGATAGCTGAACCAAAATCTGAAGGCTATGACGTGACCGAATAACTGAATTCACACTATCACACGATCTTAACTTATAAACAGTTGGACTTAAAATCTGCACTCTTCACGGAACAACGATAAAGATTTAAGTTGGTTGCCTGGTAGAGATCACTTATAAGTGATAAGGCCGCCTTCTGTGCTGTATCTCCTTTTTTTTAGTATAAGTTGTTTTTGTATTTTGTTGGCAGCACAATAAAGTGTATAAATAAATAAATAAATAAAGATTAACTTGATACACGTGAAGTCATTAAGAACGTTAACCGGTCTCCAAGATTTATATTGTTAAAATATACAAGAGCGTCCCAGTTTCTTAACTGGTTATAATTTAATCCATTTTTAACAATTTGTGTAACAATTGATTAAATAAATAAAATTATACCATGTTGAAGCATTTCGCGTATTGAATCACGGTGTTTGTTCGTTTGTTAATCGTTTCTAGATTTTATAAGTCAATTATTTCACTTTCTCCGATGATACTCCGTCTCCCACAGCGATTTCTCATTCGTCAAGTTTTGGACAGGTGCCCACTGATTATCTGTATTAAACTCCATTAGTGTTTAACTCGATACCATTAGGTCTACCGGTTTGCTGTTATACAATTAGATTGTCACATTCATAATTTTTAGCTTATTATGAAATACGCGGATATTGTCCATTTAAATCGTAGGTGAATGTTTTTCTTGCAATTAAATCCCAGTGTGCATGCAGTTACTCGAAACGTTTAAGTATATAATATTAAACGTGCCGATTATAACATGTTTATAATACAAGGGATGTTCTGAAGGACAAATTGTGGTATGATTGTCATTACAGAACTATCCACTTACATCTTACTATCCATACATATTACTTTGTATCACCCAATACGTAACATCGTATTCGGATTACTGACAGTATTTCATAATCATCATTCATTTGTGTATAATAATTAAAGATTAGAGAAGATATGAATTAAATTATCACATATTTTTCTGTTGATTTTGGCCGAAATTGTTACAAATTTATGTGCACTAACCACCACCATTAAAAGCACGTGTTTTGTACTATAAAATTACCTCAATAGAGCAATTATATTCGTAGGGCACTACTTTTATCATACATATAAAAAAACGATCCACAAGTATTATATTTCAATATTTTATTAATATGAAATACTATTAAAAATAATTTTATTCATCTGTGAGTTGCATATTTAGTGAAATAAGTAAATTTTACGTTAAACGCGCTAGGTGACTCAATTAAGTTATATCAATTTTGCTTCAAGGATTTAGAAACAAAAAAATATTTGATCGATGGGATAAAAATCAAATCAATCAAATTTATCCCAGAAATTTTAAGAAATTTTCCTCAATAACCTTTTCGATAGATCAGTAAATAAAATGTTCCAAACACAATTAAGAAAATTAATTTATCACGAACAACAAAATATATATCCGTCCCTAATAAAATTATGAATGCGAAAATGCCTCTGTCTGTCTGTGTATCCCTTCTTCACTACTAAAACCACCCGATTAGGATTTAATTTGGTACAGAGATAGTTTGAGGTCCTACAAAGGGCGTACTTTTCATCCCGGAAATAGGAATGGGATATGCTAAAACATCGGGTTTTATTTCCTTTACTACGCGGTCGAAACCGCGGAGCGGCTTAAATCTAGTTATCCGTATGTTTATGTTTTAAATAATCTACTAGAATCTATAAAATAATTGTAAGCAGCTGTGGGAATTAAACACTTCTATAAAGTGTATTTCGTTATAATGAGACTCATCTCTTAGTAATAATATAGTATAGTAGTAATAGGTAGTATAAAATAAAAATTAATATTTTAATATTAGGATCACGGGTGGCCGAGAGGCTAGGCGTTGCTACGGTTAGGCAAGAAACGCAGGTTCGAATCCTGCCTCGTGATCAAATTTTTTCTATTCTTTCAAAATTTCTCATTTATAAAGCATTTCATTGCTATAAAACTAAAAATTAAATTTAACAAAGGCCGCGTTCCATCGATACATTATTGTAATCATTGAAATAATGTTTCGTATTGGTTGTGATGGTTCTTAATCATCTCAATAGATGACGTGGAGTGCCCCTTAGGCACATGAAACCGAAAGAGTAGAAGAAATTCGATTACTGTGGCAAGATCAGGGGTGGCCGAGAGGCTAGGCGTTGCTACGGTTAGGCAAGAAACGCAGGTTCGAATCCTGCCTCGTGATCAAATTTTTTCTATTCTTTCAAAATTTCTCATTTATAAAGCATTTCAATGCTATAAAACTAAAAATTAAATATACATCTTATTAATATGTTTAACGTAAACGTTCATAATACCAGTCGCTCTTTCTGCCTCTGCCCAGAATAATGTTATAAAATATAATAGAAAAAGCAATTTAGGAAATTAATATAATCCTTTGCAAACAAACATTAAAATACATCAAATCTCTCCTCTTTATGATAATGTCGGTTTCTTTACCGTATTTATTTATAGCGTAATAAAGCGAACGATTATAATCTAACATAAATTCTTAATTAATGTCAACTTAAGCTATTTAATTTCAACTTATGAACATGTGAGTGAAACACTGTTTAAAGACAAAACTTGATATCTTGAGTCCTTGATCAAAACACACAAATTCTTAATTCTTGAACTTTTTATATTGAAAAATTACTACGAACTTTTTGACGAATTCGCAATTGTACAAAAACTGCAATTTGCTATTCACACCATTTAGTTAATTCAAATCATTCTAAAATCAGATTAAGTTCATTAAAAAAACCGTTTTGAGTATTCTTTCGGACTCTAAACTCCTTACAATATTAACAACATGTTTTCAATATATGCCTAATCAATCTTAAAGTTTTTAACAAAATGGGTTTTTATCGTTACTTTTTACCATGCATCAAATTCATAGACCAATAAATCTGTCAGGGTACATTTGAATAACTTCATTGAAGTTCTACAAATCGATAGAGATCAATACATCGCCATCGGCTTTAAGTTTGAAATGACATTCGTCTTACAAGTCGCAGGGCAACGAACCATTAATATAAGCGATCCCACGCTGTAGACCTGTGTTTCGCTCATATGAGTTGAGATATTGTAAAAAAAGAAAAAAAATTAATCACTTCGATAATCGATTAATAACTAGTCATGAATTTAATCATTTTTTATTGCGCCTGAATATTTTCGTGACAGGACTGGATATTGTTTTGGCTGGAAGAAAAAATATGTCGGTGTAGATGCGCTTTGACGCTGAGAGGTTTTTCTTTGATCTTCATATCATCCATGTGCCTACTTTTTGTTTTTACATAATACTAGGAAGCAAAAATAACCTTCACGCAGATTCCATTTACAAAACACCTTCACTGGCTAACTCATAAAATAAACTTATCCAAATGTTATCTGGTAGAGATATACCTATCACTATTAAAGTTGCTTTAACATTTGTTTTCTTTGTGCGTTTCAATAATGAAAATGTACTTCTTTTTTCTTTGCCAATAAAGGTTCTATATGATTACTGATGTAAATCCAAAGTACAATAATTATACAAGACAGATAAAGTAATATCTAGATAATATTAATTCGAGTCGTATTCATATGAATGCGTTAGGTAACTCTAATGTAACCCAACGCGTCACTAACCCCAGTCATGCGTGCTCGTCCAGCCACTCGAGACAAACACGGGCAATTAGACGACATTGGTAATCGTTTAATCAAAGTCGAAAGATGAAAGTGACCGATAATAGACAATATCAGCTGCATCGAGAATGCTGCACGAACGCCACCATGTATCTACATGTCATTCTACTGTCATTGTTGACTTGGCCCACGCCTGTTATTCATTTTAACTTTAAAAAACAAAGAAAAAGAACATGACGTTTTGGCTCTGTATTCCAATCTTTATCAATACTCGACGATAGATCATAAAATCGTGGTTGGCCGCTGGCAAGACACAGCAGTTATTCGATGAATCCTGTCTGATTACATCTAAATGCTTTCACTCACCAATCAATAGTGATTCATTACGATTTATAATTGACATTAAATTCGCGAACACCAAGGTTATGCGTTCTTAACCCTCCTTGATTGAATTAGAAAGAACAGATAACAATTTCTTTCCGCTTTCTTTTGATGAACATGACTACGTATTAGGCGTTTCTTTATGGCCTGATATTAACACAATTCGAGTTTATTAACATACTCCTACGGAACATTTAATGTTTCTTTTTATACCATTCTTACGTAAATAATTCTTTTTAAGGGACTTTTGCTTTTTTATGCGTAGGTATATCAAGATTCAAATACTTCCTTACGTTGCAAAAATAGATTATCGTCACTCGATATCATTTATATCATTTATGTAACACGTAGGTCGATTATGTACAAATATTATTACCACTTTACCACTTACAAATGCGAATCAGGTAGGTACCATTATTTATTAAAATGTTGTCTCATATTTCCACAACTACTCTTTCATAACAACATATGTTATCGCGAATTAGACATAAGGTGGGTTATTTATAATCCATTTAAACGCATGCAATAACATTAGAAATCTGAGGAGGTTGACCTCATTGCAGGTGTCTACTTATTTTCATTTTGAAAGAGAATAAGCGGAAAGTTGGCGCCACTTACACGAACAGGGAATTCGATTTATAATCCTTATCTTCATCGATACACCTGTATTAGATTTAATATAAACGGAGAACAAGCAAAGAAACATTTATTACGCATTATGTAACCGGCGAGCTTGCCAATTATTTATTACTCATTCTACCATTCATTCTAAACCGTCAACCGGATAAATTGAAACGAAATTATTCACCGGCGTGCTCTTGAACTTGCCGGTGTTTTTACAACATATAGCCGGTAGCAAAACATTCGAATTCGTTTCCGCTTTGATGCTCAAACAAAATAAGATTTGTTATGAAGTCATACGTTATATTAAGTGGCGAAGTTTCTCTACGAAACGCCTTAAATTGCACCTGCCGCTTTCACACATGGACTGGTCGCAATCTATTCGTGGGACGTTATCACAGAATCGGGTGACGAGTGGGAGGTAGTGCAACTTATACACAAGGCCGTTTTACTCTCTCCTCACGGCTACCCTATTCTATCAATAAAGCTCCAACATTACCAAGATATGTCCCCCGCGGCTGCCCTGACACCCGTGACTGCTGAGTGAAAACAGAAATAAACGGGTCCCGTATACTTTAGGAATTACGAACGAGCTGCGGAGATTAAATCTTGATGTTGATGGTGTGTGTATTTAGACTAGTTACTGCTTAGTTTATATTAGAGTTGTGCTGTTTTATTGTCTACTTGCACCTTGTTAGTGTCTACTTTGAAAGATGAATTGCACATTATCTAGAGCACGGTAAGGTGCCCACGCTCGGGGCTGAATTTGTCGCTTCCTGCAGGTCAGCATTTCCTTCAGAATGCTTTGAAATATATCCCACTCGCTTACATTAACAAAAGAAAAACTTGGCAATAACCACACAATTAAAAATAAGAATAAACCTCTAAATGTTCATTATTCCTTTAACTTGCATCCATTCACAGACTTCCTCTTCAAATATGGGATAATATAAAATTAAACTCAAATACATAGTCTTAAAAATTTATTATATATTTAATTGTAAACTTAATAGCTACAAGTACATTAAGTGTTATTGTTTAATTTATTTACAATAATGATCTGTCGAATCTTTATAGCTGAGTTGCGAGGTTTATTATTAAATATTAAGTCGTATATGTACAGTTATTTCATACTATTTACAGTTCAATTAATTTAATTATATCTTTTATGCTTAGATTATGGCGTATACATGGAACCTCTTAAGAAGGTTAATGAGCTAGTATGTTTAAAGATGAAATTGTTTTAGTGCGTGAATAATATTTCCTGAGAGTAATAGCCAATGTAAGGATACACGCAAAAAATCAATAATATTACCTCAGATCACCAACCCTCTTAAAGTATAACAACTTAAAATTAAACACATGAATAATTTTGTTAACAATTGTGTCAAACAAAGCCTCCTTAATGTATGAGATACTCAAATATCACAATTTTACAAATCTATATTTTTGATCAACTAAAAAGAAAAGATTAAAAATATTAACGCAGTCTATAAATGGAAATATAAATAATTAGATGCTAAGCGATGGTCGTTTTTTTCGAACACTCTTGCTATTCTTTCCGAATATCGTGCCGATTACCTGCAAACAATGAAAACACATTAATAACATTATTGTGACTTCTTTATTTTAATTTTTAGTTTTATAGCATTGAAATGCTTGCTACGGTTTGGCAAAAAAACGCGGGTTCGAATCCCGCCTCGTGATCAAACTTTTTCTATTCTTTCAAAATTTCTCATTCTTGTGACTTTTATTTTTTATCTTACATTAAGAAATTATGAATTTATAAAATCTTAAAAAAAGTATGGATTATAATTATGACTGTTATTTTGAAATTTTATTCATGTAAAAATTGTTCTTATAAACATGTCTTAATATCCTATCAAACCAATGCTCCAAAATAAATATATCAAAATTATATATACATTATATGCATGATCTATATTTCCACTAAAATATTTTTTTCCTTTTACGCAAGTGTCACTCGTAGACATATGACAATATGTCATGATATGTTTGAAAAAGCACTGCCGCGGAAATGCAGAAGAAAATCTTAAACATAACTCGAGTATCAAGACGGTGGGAACTACGAACATCCGCTTATGGTATGATCGCAGCTATGTTGCCTATGCGCTCAAGAGAAAGATCAAAATGTAACTATAGTTAATTATTTTTACGTAATATATTTCTTTTGCAACTTATACGTTGTTACATCGGAAAACACGTTCATCGGAATGTATGCAGGTACTTGTAGGGCTACAACGTAATTGTGATGGGTGTGATTGTGTTGTCTTAAAGATTTACTCACGCTTATTTTATAGCATTATGAAGAATTAACAAATGTCATAAAGAAAAATGACATTGAAATTCTTTGGGAATGTTCTATTTCTCTTGGGGATATTGGTTTAAATTATTAATAGGTATGCTATATAATACACCATACAACAATATTATATCTTACTCCGTTAAACACGCGCACTCATGTAGTATGTCTACTGACTTAGTAAATAGCAATCTTAATACATAGGATAATACATTTATAGGTCTACCTTAGATACGGAATAGGCAGCCAGCTTCCTCCTAGGTGCGGGTAGTAGCAAGGCGAGCGCACGCGCCTCTCGGAGTAGGGCGTGGAAGGCTAGGGCTGCCCCCGCGGAGGATTCCGCGGCGGACACCTCGTAGAACTGACAGCCGAAACGGAGTGACAGCTCTTGACCCTCTTCTGCGTGGACCTCCCTATTAAATAAATATAGAAATATTGGATAATTTTGATCAGTCAATTCATAAATATATTGGCCACACTCACCGCATTGACAGGGGTTACAAAAACTATAGCTTATGTCACTTAGGCATAATTAGATATGTACTGTTGAATATTTTTAAATGTTCCGGAATTTCATTTTTAGTTTTATAGCATTGAAATGCTTTATAAATAATATATTTTGAAAAATAGAAAAAAATTGATCACGAAGCGGGCTGATGCTCCGGAAGTTTAAGATTTATACGTTAAAAATCGAAAGGAGGAACGAAATTATGCTATTTTGCATCAGTATATTATATACAAGCTTCGTTTTAGAAAAAAAACTGTTAAGTAGAAAACATAAATTTATTTTAGTCGTGTTGATCGCTTGAGAATAACTATTCAAGTATTAGATCTATCATAAAATTTAACAACAGATAACATTTACTGCGCGACATAATGCTAACAGTACATTATAACAACATAATGTCACCCACAACCAAGATTAATATATTTAAATTACTCATAAGACATAAGGCAATTATTACAGGCTGGTTGTGCAAACAAAATATTACTGCTAATTAATCACCATAAGGAGCTTAAAATCGGCTTATTTCTCAATCCGTTAAGGATACCATTTACAAAGGATTTAACACCAAT
>NW_024045132.1:438519-512044 GCF_012273895.1 Zerene cesonia | reverse complement strand
AATAAATGTTATTTGCAGTTAACAATTTTCTTTTTTCTTTATTACAATATTTATGGCAAGACTAGGTAAATGTGAAATGAATCGTCGTTATTTATCCTTAAAAAACCCTCTGACGAAATATGTGGTACGATACGTCGTAATATATCGACACGCGAATTTATTGAGTCGTTAAAGCCTATAATAATTGAACAATTAATGAGGTCAAAACTTATTTCGATACAGTAATAAACGTAAATGTGAGACAAATAAAATTTAATAAAGATGTTTATCTCGGTATAATAACAACTCACATTTGTGACTTTTCTACTTTTCTTTACTGTTCTAAACGAAACCACTACAAAAACCATCAATAAATAAAACATTAAATTTTTAATGAAGCTTTCTATCAGATCGAAACCTATAGATTAACGTATCCAATCATGCGAGGCCGTCATACAAACGCTGTCAGTGGCCAGGACATTTTTTTTATATGTACCTCTTTACTAGTTTACACACACATGTCATCCCGTGAAACGCGGTTTATCTTACCTGGCGTGCTCGAGGTCACGTTTGTTGCCCAAGAGGGTGATAGCGGCGCAACCCGGCAGCCTGGTGCGTTCGAGCAGAGACAGTAACTCCGCGGCCGCTAAGAACGATCGCCGCTCACACACGGAATACACTACGGCGAATGCATCCCCCCATCGCACGTGCTCGCCGAGGCAACCGCGGATCTATGGGATATACAGACTGGTAAAAATACAGATATATCTCGAATATGAATGTCATGTATCTTTATAACACTGTTTTATATGCATACTTTTTATCTTTGTTTGATTAAATTGACAATATGAGCTATTCCAATTAAGCTATTATTATTTGACTGGCGGTTAACAATAATACACTTCGTCATCTACATAACTATCCTAATCCTATCCTAATTTTAATGTTTCATGAGTGCAATAAAGAATATTTCATGCATTTCATAACTATGTTACACCTAACATTAAGATATTACGGTACTGAATAGTTTTGTTGACAATAAGACAAAAGTAACGATGAGGTCAAGTCAAGATTTGATCATAATATTATCTTAAATCTCAGTAGCTAGTAACTGATTAATGCCGACAATTCCATTAACAGATATTTAATTTGAGAGTCTAGACAATGTTTCTAAAGGTGCGTGAAAACCAACTCGACCTGTATTCTTACGCTAAAACATCTCCATTTATCTAGATGTAAATGTAAAAACAATAATTTTCCCTTTAAAGGTTGTAAATATCTGTCCTACAACACACACCTAGCACAAAGTTGCACATCGTAATACATTCCTCTCGCACAGCGCAGCGCAAACTCTGGCAATAAATAATGTACTTGCTGATGTTCGTAGAAGATAAATAAAAGCACAGCCATGTCAACGACTGTGGAATAAAATTAACACGCTAAACAAAACATCCAAGTCTACACAAATCCCGATGTAAGAACGAAAACAAAACTTGTTTGCACTAATCAAAACAATGACTAAGTCGCTTTAGGGAGATTACGTAATTCATTCATTTAGAACGGATTTTGCTAACACAATTTATGTTCGGCTTTATTGTAAGACACGTGTTCGAGCCCTCGTAATTTCATAATTAAATCGTACGTCGAACTCAAGACGGTTCAGACAACACCTGTCAGATTAAAATCTCTATTGTCTCTCATTTAATCGAAACTTATCATGAGATTATACGCTTCCTATAAGATCGAATAATCTTAATGATATAAGGACGTGCTACATAATGGAGATGTCGTACAAAATTAATTTAATCTCGGATTAGATAACGGTTCATTAATAAGGTCTCGATACGCGATTTATTCAACTAGCTGCGCAAACAAGTTGCTCAGTATCAAATTGCCAGCTACACTTTTGCACATGACTGACGATGGAAGAGTTTCTATCGTTTTTTAATGTTTACTTTAGCTTTTTAGTACATACAAAATTTTCACTTACAGCACAGTTAGAGGTGTCAAGAATTTCAACTTCCGAGACTGCTCCGTCGAATGCCACCCGATGTTGATAAAGAAAATCTGAAATAATTTTGTCATTTAAAACTTGTCAAGCACAAATTACATAAAAATGTCGAAGGGACAAGGTGACCAAGATGCATTCCCTACATTAGTAGTATAATCAACGCGGGCAAAGCCGCGGGTGGAAAGGTAGTTACTATGAACCTCAGTTTATTTAAAACAATAACGTATTTAAATTTGAAAAACAAAGAGCTGTTCAGTAGTATCTTATTAAAAACAAAAAGCTGTTCAGTAGTCTCTTATTGCAGTTAAATTAATTAGTATAATTAATTTAACTGCAATAAGAGTTATGACCCCAAAAAATACTTCCTTTCATAAAACTAGAGGTCGTATCGTAATTATGTCAATTACGTAAAACATTACCATTGAAATTCTTACCCATTGACGAAAATCGAAGAGACAATTTCAACGTATCAAAAACGTCATCATTGACGTAAAAGGATTTTATTAAAGAACGGAAGGAACATAATATTTCCTCTTTAATTTAGTGAACAAAAAAGTGCCGTAATCTTGTAAATTGACATTAATTGCATATATTAAGACTGAGCGCTACTGTATCCGCAGCAACCCGCAATAAAACCGAATAAAAATGCCTTTACACTTATCTTAAACCGTCCATTAATTGTCGATAACAAAAATATTCTACAAACAGCACGTACCAATACTAAATAAAAGATTAATTACCTTTACTTTAATAAAAAACGGAAAAGAAATGAAAAGAAAATCACACACACAAACACACGTATAAAATATAATTTACTAAAAATAAGACTGTAGCTGAATTATGAATTGGTAATTTGTACTTTTACCTAATAACAAGAGAATTCTATTTGTCATTATGGTTGAATATTATGTGCCCTAATCTGGGAAACTTTAACTTTTCTTTGGAAAGTTTCTGAGAAAATAAATCACTCCATGATCGATAAAAACGGAACATCATTAAAAAGATTGAATTTAGGAATAGCGCGTCCCATAGTCTCTGGTATTGTTATTAATTATCATACATGTTTTGAGTGGGATCATTTACAACCGAAATATAGATATATATTTCTGAGAAAACGGGACCAACATAAATGTTTTTACTTCTAATTAAGGAAGCAAGTCGTGTCCTATAGATTTACTATCGCTTGTTCTACTATAATTTATCACTAGCGTAAATATAATATAGTACATAATGCTTACCTCCCGTCGAACTATATTCTCCAATATACCGCTTCGTGAGGTAACGCACAACCACCGCTGTAACAATAAAAACACCATTAATTATAATTTTCATTCCCTCTCATTAAAAAACCATAACATCTCAGGCACAATGGGGTAACAAAAACGTCTATTTGTAATTATTGAGAAGGAACCAAATACCAAAACAGATCAATAGAAGCGTCATCAAAAGTTCATTACACCCAACTTTCTACTTCTTGCAATGAGTCCTTTCAAGCGATGCACTCCTGGTATTCCTGATCGTATACAAATAGTTATCAACGTCGATGACAAAGCAGCTTGGATGAATAGCTACTGGTAAATGATGTACAGACTCCTAGTAGCGAGTATTCAAGAACATAATTATTGTACAACAATGTACGTTTTACTGCACAGCGCCTGGTGATCGTAAAAAATATTCTTTGTAATCGCCTACTCCATTCCTACGCGTTAAATTGTATAATATAATGATATGATGTCGTATAATTTATATAGCTGTTAAACGAGAAAGTTGTTAAATTAAAAAGTATGCATAAAATCGAGATGGGATAGGAATTCAGATTCAAAATTTCTTCTTATCCTGAAGATTCATTGAATGATATTTATGAGATCGCATATTTTTTAGAGGAATTTCAGCTTCCTTGTCGACAATTTATTTTGGAAAGTTAATTGATACAATATTATTAATAACTTATATATTTTTTCAGTTAATGCAGTATAGTTACGATTTCATTACTTTAACATCTATGATAACAATAACTGACTCAAACTATGATGCAATTGATTTGATGCAACATAACAACATCAAGATAACTATTTACCCAATTTATATTTAAATAGTTTCCATAGTACCGACAAATAGATTAAAAAAACCAAAAGATCTATCGATCGATTAGATCGGGAGCGTCCGAGTCACGAATGGTTTGCGTAACAAATGCGTGGCCGTGCGCTTGCGCAACCGTGTCATAATGTCGCATGACAATGGACTTGAAATACATTCCACGACTATTCTTTGTTTCAAGTCGAAGCTTTATGGATTCTATTCTGAACTTGACAATAATTTTTACCGATTTCTCAAAGGACGGTTCAAGCTTTTTAAGTTTTAGGAAGAAATATTTCAGAAATGTGGAAACAGTCATTGCTTAAATAGCTTAGTAATTACTTGGTATAAATCACTTGGATATATAATTATTATCTATATATAAAATAACTCATATTATTATTATCTTAAATCATAGGTACCTAAGTATAAATGTGAAGCCTATACAAAGTCATATATGTATAGTGGAAGCCGCTTATCCGGTCTTCGCCCGGGCTAAACAAAGGAATTTAATTTTTTTTTTTATGTCACAGCGGGCAGCTGAGCTGGTGGTTCGCCTGATGGTAAACGATCACCACCGCCCTTGAACATTCGCAGAGGCTCAGACCTCCTAAAATGCGCTGCCCGCTTTTAAGGGATAAGGGATAACGAAAGGATTGATGACTGGAAAAAAGGAATGGACTGAGAAGGACTAGAAGAAGGAAATAGGCCATTTTGTTTTTTCAGTAGTGTTTAAATCGATGAGGGAAAACTATAGGCATCAACATAACATGATTTACTATGAGTGAAATTGCGGGGCAAATGGGAACATAAGATTGAGACGGTTTAATAGTTTTACTGTAAAATCGTAATAAATAAACGAAGAAACATTACTTCAGATATATAACACACGCTATTTCACACTTTTAAGAAGAGAAGCTGAAAACGCGGAAGCCAACAAAAATTATAACACATTATACCCTATAAAAATCATAAAGCTTCGTATAAATTGATTGCTGAGATTCAATAAATAACTCACATAATTCATTATCACGATAATAAATTGTTGAATTACCGCCAAAGAGGCGTTATAAAATTTAAAACTTAATGACAGATTATACCTCCGGCTCCCATACTCCGACCACAGCGATAATCGTTGTTTATGAAACACACAAAATTCCACACTCTCGTTTTCATTTTGTTTCTTTTAGTCCTTCGTGTAGTGATATATGAGAATTATTTCACTTTCTCCGCGAACCGATTTCGTGAGATAACAAAGCGATTGAATCGCAACTTGTAAATGTAAACAAAAATGTATTTTGATTAAACATTATCGTAATTTTATTAATATGCAAATTTTATTAATTTAATACTATCTGTATTATTTTCTCGAGATATTTATAACGATTTACGATTCACAAACAAGTATTTTCCAGGTATTATTGCAAAGGTGTCGTGATACCGGCGTATATCGAAATTAAGTTATATTGAAACAATATTTAAAACAAACATTATTACTTTTTATTTGTGTGAATAATATTAAAGAAAAAATATATTTTGGAAAAATAATATTCTTTTTAACATGCTTACCTGTATGTATGTATGTAACCGACTCCTTTAGACTCAATTTTGACCCACTTTAAATGCACAGATTTTATTTAAACTTTACACCCTTATCAAGGATCGGTGACAATATAATAATTTCAATAATTATATTATCATCTAGATTAGGATCGCCGGGATCAAATAAATTTCCATTACTCTGTATAAGGGTGAAGATAAATTAGTGTATTATTATAGGTATGTAATGATTGCAAACGCTTTTATAAGCTTGTTGTTTTAACTATATTTATTATTCCATAAGTGACTAGGGTTACATTGTAAAACAACTGTACATACTATACATATAACACAGGTAATACTGAAGGCATTCAACACTTGAGATTCTGATAAAGGAGCTTTGTGCTACACGTTACTTGTTCGTTACATTGTAAGCTTTATGCTTGTGATTGCGCATGTTACAAAGTACTTTTATTCAAACTATTTTATATAAATTTAAGCATTTGTTACTTATTTGTGTGTTTTATTCTTCATAATATTATTGATTTAGATTTATAATCATCCTTATGTACGTATTTCTTGTAAAATTATAAAATATTACTGATTATAAAATGGTATAGATATCAGCTATCAATAGTATTTTCTTCGTGTTCAATACATTACATAGTTTCTGTCAATATATTATTGCATGTATAAATCAGTACTATACCTTACAACAGAAACTCCGGATCATATACAGTCTACACAACAGGTAACTCTTACACGTGTAAACAAAAAATTGACTAATTTAAATTTTATAACCATTTAAGCGGAAAGACAAATTACAAAGGCCAAACAACGTGGCACAGTGTGTTTGATTGATGGTACCCGCAGAAACAATAGGTGTTGTATCATGAAGAATCTATATTCTATACTTAATTAATAGATTACGGCGTTCATCCATCATTTGTCGGACCGAGTACAAGACGCGTTGACGCATGGTGCTCCAAAGGCAACATGGGTCACCAAAAACTATTAATAAAAGAACCGTTAGGACTTTCATAGAGGTTTATTATGTATGAAATACTTGCAGTCCTATTAAAGTTGTTTTGTGAGCCGCTTTTGAATGGTATATACATTTAGCACATTATTTTATAGCTGTATCATCTAACTTAATTGTTAAACAGCGTCTGCAGATAAAAATACACCTTTGAATTTTTTTTTTTTTTGGTAACGGGGACGAAATTGTCGCAAGTTACTCTTAACTTTTGGGGGAAAAGTAAAGCATTATTCTTACCCAATCTTACACCTCCTCGATGGTCAAACCCAATGTATATTAGCAGGGATCCTAGGTTCCCCAATGGAACACACCAGGGCCACCTTTTAAACCTATGCGCTATACGAATAAGGAATGGGACGTATTTATTGCGTTTATTTTTTTACCTCTTTCCTCTTACAACGGTAAACGAAGAAAAGCAATGCTGATGTACCCATATCATAAAGGGAATTGCTAACCAACTCAATTTTTTTATGACGATAAGTTGATTTAAAATAGAAAAGCACTACCAACGTTAGATAGAAATAATTGGCATGCAATTCCAGTAATTCCTATTTCATTAAATACAAAAAACGTATGTACCACCTAACAAACTTAAAGGGAAATGCAAAGTATACTATGCTATGTTATTACGATTTACCCACGATTAAAGTCATAATAACAATTAATGTTTGTTTGTCTGCACACTGTAAACTGTAATGTAGAAAACTGAGCTTTCACAAAATAATGAAAGCCTATAAGTCTTACAAAAGCGATTTTGAATAACGGTTCTTTAGTATCGCTGGTGATAAATTACCACCATAACTGACCTAGTGTTTTGGTTAAAAACGACAAGGAAAAGTAAGATTACTCATACGGACTCATTTTCGATTTCAATAACCTACTTATGTCAAATGAGGGTCGCATATAGTAAACTAAACAACGTCTACCGAGTCACCTAGTATTATATAAAATAATTGTCATCTTTTTGTGGGAATGTAGAGACATGTTCAAGCAAATCTTCATTCACATTTAAAATCGATTCATATAATAAAAGGTTATCTGTATACGGTGTTCATGTACCCCTAACCACGGCCTCTATAGACTAATTATTCACTAACCAAACGAAAGTATGGAGCGCTACTATGGAGTATCTTTCTGAAGTTCAAAAAGGACAATTAACATTATATGATGGCATCAACGATATTATAATGCATGCGTCCATATGATCAACTCTGTTTCCGAAGGGGTCAACTTATGAAACACATCTTATTCTCATATTTACGAGCACAGCGAACTTAATGATCGCAATTATGTCATGTTCTAAAAATAACTCTGCCGCGGCTCGCGTCAGCTTTCGCCTGCATCGTCTCCCGTCTCGGTGCAATAATTATTTTAATATATTATTATCAAACAATTAAACTGATGAAGGATAAAATACTTGTAATATTCCTAATATGGAAAAAAAAATCCGCAAAGACAGTTTTTGACTAAAGTTATGATAACAAACAAAACTTGAACTTAATGTCGTGTTTTATTTGCATCACACAAATAGATATAATTAATAGATGTGAAAATAATGTTTTCGTCACCTACAAGTAAATTAATAATCATCAGCTAAGTATACAAATAAATCAATAATGCTGTCAAATGGCTTAAATGTGAATTGACTTTAGAAGCAAGCTGTTTCTCCTAAATACAGGTTGCTCTGCAATCTAGCTAGGGAAACATCGGCCCTATATATAGTAAACTTTAAAAATATATGTAAGACAAACTGTTTATATAAACTAAATTGTAAATTTAAAAAAATTATGTATGTATGAAAATAAATGTGAAATATATAAATATCAGTCACATAAATGCTGCAGGGTTCTACTAAAACAATTGTCATCTTCAAAAAAACTATTCAAAACGTTAATTTCCTTAAAGACTTTTTATACAAAGTCTCGAATAGCTTAATAATTACGATAGTTCTTACTACACGGAGAAACGAGACGCCTATTCATGTTACTCGGTCGCGTCCGCAACGCCGGCGCCGCATTGCCCTCACGCGACAGTTTACTTTGCAAACAAATGAATGAATCCGATCTACGTCTACTGAATTATAAGCATGCTTTGTTCGGTTCATCAGCGATGATCAATTAGGACGGCAATCACAAGAGATGAGGCCGCTAGGTCAACCGATTTCCCGGCAAGCGACGCCTGGCGCCAATTCGCGTTGTGTAACTTAAACGACCATTCAACCATTTAAGTCTTCGAGGTCGTTGATCCAAACTTTGCATTTATACGTAGTAGTTACGTATGAACGTAAAAGATCCTCTGTATGGCTTTTTATAATTATATGGGGAACGTAATGATAATAAAATATATTTTATTGCGCTTGGGCCTGTAACAGATCTGTCTTTATCTTGTATGTACAATATTTCATAGTAATGTTATCAGAGCTGACGCTGAAGATAATCCCCGAGAGAAATAGCAATACAATAGTTGCCTGAAATCTAAACATACAATTGTAATAATATCGTAATAACTAATAACTCGTAATCGTAAAAATTCTTCATTTAATTCTAATTTACAAAATTATCATATAAATATCCCTAAGCTTTTATTTAAGACAAAATGTTATTACCTCAAATAAAAGCGTCGCAATAAATATATAATTTTTTTTTTTATATCTTGACCATCTGGTTGTAGCCGCATATGGTAAAGAGCAATTGTCGATCATGCAATTTTATCTTATACATTTTTTTTAGGTTATCGCGATTTTTAAATTTTTGCAATAAATGAACTTACGGCATACCTAAATTTGTGAATAAACTGTCGCATTTTTTACATAATAAGAAAATTTCTGAAATCCTAAGTTTTCTCCACATTTTTATTATAATTACGAATAAAAATTAAATTTTATACTGACCCGACTTTCCACTTCGCGGGCTACCAAGCACCACCACTCTTATTCGATTTACAGTCATCTTCATTTGGACAGTTTATTATTTTTTTAACAGTCTTAAAAAGAAAAATTTAAAGAGACATTGTGTTGATTATATATTTCATCACACAACCATATTCACTATTCACAGGACACGGACAATAATTATATAGAAATAGTTGTCTATCGTAAATACGTTCGAGAAAGCGACCGGCCGATAGCGGTGGTTAGCGCACCGTAGAGTCGACTATCTGCCGCAGAGTTTCTTATGCGACTGCCGGCGTCTGAGTTCTGCTTACATCAAAAGCGCAGGCGCAACCTCCGATAATACAGCCTCCGTTCTAGTTTTACGTATGCGCATACTACATGGAATAATGGAATGCCGCTATCATTATCTCAATACGTTCTATCAAACAATCGCGTATTTGAACACCTCATATTGTATTGATTGATTAATGGATCGCCAATGTATAACTTAATAACATCATTATCGTACATCTTCAGATTATGAAAAAAGGCAGTCACGATCTGAATTGGACATATAAATTCCTTTCCAATATAAATTCCTTTTGACCAATCATTTAAATTATTAACGCCGCAGTGTGCGCTTGTCGTATTCGATGGATCGCAATTTAATACCCCGCGGTAATTTGATATTTGCGAAATTATTGAACATGCAAAACTGAAAGCGAGCGAAAGTAAATGTTTTAATCCTTAAGACTTTACTTTAGGGCTTGCGTAAACCTGTCGTCGGGTCCAGAGTCCGGGCATCCCGTCAGATTGGGCGCGTCGGAACCGACGTGTCAAGGTGAGAGCTGCCGAGGCGCCCGCCGCTATAAATTAATTCGCAATGGGACGTAATTGGATCCCTGCCGCCTACTCACTTCCAGCCGTCCCACGGATAGCACAGGTTCGATTTAGACAAATAGCATGGCTCAGTCATGATTCAAGTCTACTAATTAACGCCTATCGATACTTTATGGTACCTACAGGAATTCTCTGATATTTATACAATATAAAGTGAATAATTTTTATTATTTCATTCAATTATATGGTTAATGTTTTAGTTTGCAACTTCCTGATCACCGCTTGCGGTTCTGCTTACAACCGGCCTTCCCTTATTTACTGCTCAACCACATGGTTGTTTTCTTACTTCACATAGATACTTCATACTTAATTACTGACAAATATCAATATATAATAGTAAGATATGTATCCTTATCTAGACACCGCTTAATATTATGTCTAATTATGACGATAAGGTGACATGAGAAAAAACACACAATATCTAAATATAGGTATTCCTACAATCAAAAATTATCATTTTCCAAAACCATTATTCATGATTTAAAACCTATGCCTTTCTCATAGGAAATGTCGCAAAACTATTCAGACATATGACGTAAATTTAATTCGTATTGGAACTTCCGCGTTAACAGCTTATATTTATCAATCGTATGAACTTTGGAGCTAGAACATTTGCATACGAGTTAGCGTTAGTTTCTCTGCTCATTAAGGAAGGTTGGGTCGGAAAAAAGCACGGCGTCTGACGCAAATTGATCGTTACTACGACTTCCTCGAACGCCGCTGTTTATGCAATCATCGTCGAAATGCTGATGGAACCACTTTTTCAGACGACACTGTAATTCATATCTATTATATATATACAAAAGTTTTTATATCGTTTTAAGATACTTGCTGCCTATAAAAGAAAAAGGAAAAAATTACTTACTAATATTTCAAGAATTAACTAAACTCCTTTCAAACCTAATATACATTTTGTCTCAATATTGCAATATAAATTAAAAAGGCTTCAACTTTTTTATTTTTCTCTTGCTTTCGACTTTTTTATATAAATAAAAGAAAAACGAGATGGCGCCTCACAAAACTCATACTCAAACTCAAACTCTTGTTTAGTAATAAAGACAAGACTTTAATGTTTATCTAGTTTAGCATTAATTAAGGGTATTAATAAATTTAAATTCCAAAGTATTGTAGTTACAATCGTTGATAAAATAAAACTTAAATGGAAAATTTTATACTTAAATATTTATTTTGCAATGATTTCATAAGCATAGGTACAGTCAAATGTTATTTAAATATCTATTTTTAACAATGACTAAAGCACCACACTGGGAGAATCCAGTTTTGTTATAATCTAATGGGGTTCCTTAAGTCGAAAGTTCTGGGTTAACAAATCCAAAAAAATACAGTAAAATTGATAACCTCTTCCTTTTTTTAAATCAGTGAAAAAGGAAATGAAGGTTCCATCCGCCATTATAATTTCGATTATTGTTCTATTTAATCACTTTATTGCCGCCTGTATATACCAATGTCCGATCAATCCAACATTCAATAATAACTGGTCTAATTAAATTAGTTATCGACAGCTTGGGTAACAATGTCAATAAGTGCTTATTTACTTTTGTCGTGAGTCTAAGGTTTCGTAAATATTATCGCGTGTCAAAACTCGTTCATTTGCCTTTACAATAGCTCTGTTCACACTCGCGCATTAAACAATTCATATCTATACATCTCATTGCCTATAAACGGGTTAACTCACTTGCCAAACAACTGCAATACTTTTATACAAATCAAAATATTGAACAAACATGTTTTGTGTCTAATAAAACCTTGATAAAGGATTTCGTAAAATCTGTATCTTAGTGTGCAATGACGAAATGACCGTCAGAAGGACTCTTGGAACAAATTTCAAAACAAAATAATACGTTTTATTAATATTATTTCTAGCAATTCTCTATGTAACTTTAAATTATATACTGGGTATTGTACTTTAAACTAATTAAAAATGCAGATATTCAGAATAAATTATTCGATTTCGATATTACCACTGTGATCGTACATTTTATTTATTGCTCTAATTTTTTAAATAAATAGCTAGAGCGTTAACAACTGGACATCAACTTTCATTCATAAAAAAATATTCAAATAATAGTTTAAAAAAACTAAAAAACACGCTTTAACAAAAATCATATTTTGCAAATTGAAAAATAGAATAATTTTATCAAATTAGTGTATTGTCATCGGTCCTCAATAAATCTACAAAGTTTGAACGAAATCTGGCAGTTAAAAGTAGGTCAAAATCGCGCCCAAAGAAGTCGGTTACAAACAAACATACAGGTGAAGCTAATGAAAAGCGTGTAAAAAATTGGCGTCTTTAACCATGGCCAATATAATATTTTGAAATATGTGTCGGGTTTGAAGTTGTCTGCTATTATATGGTATACCGAAGATGTCATATTTATTTAAACTTAAAATACGCTTCGAAAATCAAATTAGATCACTTTAACTTGAGATTGGAGGTTCTGGCTGGTTAAATTTAATGATGTATTCTCTGTTCTGTGATCAAGGAAAGCGAGGGCAGGTCACTAGTAGGTATATTATAAAGTTCAGAGGGCCGCGGCTGGCGCGAACAACTTCGTTGTGTAAAAAGAATGTATCGAGATTGGGTCACTTGATAACCGGCAAACATTATTTATCCTGCTCTCTTAAAACGAAGCATGCATATTAATACGATTCATAAAATATTTTTATCCTTAAGTTTCTGAAGAACCTATTAGCACACCCTACTTTAGGCTACGCAACGAAATAGATGAAATAGATTAATGAAGGTATTTCGTTAGACCATTTGTTTTTGTTTTTTTTATTATACGTAGATTACTAAATAATAGTTTTTTGGAAAGGCTGGTTTCAGTTTTCTAAGGCATTTTGCAATTCCATTTCATCCAATTATTAATTTTGCTATAAACTTATGCTCTATATGTAAATACCATTGAAACTTTTTACTAAATATGTAGGTACATAAGGCCGATTACTAAATACAAGACATAGAGCAAGTTGACCACACACTGTACCTAAATCCTTAAAACGCAGTCAAATTAATGTAGTTTTTTTAAACGCAAACAAAAAACATTAGGACACAATCAAGTGCCAGACATCAAAACGAGGACAAGCTTAAAGGGATAATTGGCTAACCTCAGGAAGTTCAATAAATAATTACAAATTCCCAATCTTAACATAAGTCATACTAACAAGCATGTATTTGAGTCAAGGAGATTGCGTCGAAAACAAAATGTTTCACGTAAATTGGATGTGTCAATTCGCAAACAGGGAAGTGTATTTTTGAAATCATTATTTTTAAGTTAACCTTTCTTCGAACCGATAATCCTTTACATTATTATTTTATTAATATTAAAATGATTTGTTTTATTTTCGGTCATCTTGAATTTGAAATTTCCCCTACTGTGTTATTTATATTAGTATAGTATTTTTCTAGTAAAGCACTTTGATTTGATGCCCATATTGATGGAGCTGTGATAATTCGACATACTGTGACAGCCGCTATCTTTGACCGACTATCTCCAAAAAGCTAAGGACCTCGGAAAGGAAACTTTCAACTGAAAACTGCAACCGTCCAGCCGTGTACACGCACACACATACACACAAAGATAGCATCGACGTCAAACTTATACCAACCCTCTTTTTGCGTTGGGGGTTAAAAAATGGCAAGGTTTATGTAAATAATGTTTACAATTTCTTAAATCTTTATAATTTTGTTAACATTTTCATTACGAACTCGGTAAGGAAAATGATAATGTTAACTCGACACTATATTAACATTTCATTTAAACATTATTTTCTGATAGCAAGAATAACAGATTGTTATGGCTTAACAGTTAATGTTATAGCTTTTGACGATTTAAAAACGTTGGAGCATTCATAATAATAAACCTTTATTTACAACCGAATAAATCCCATTGGCCTTTCAACGTTATAGGTATGTGTAATACCTTTTACATTAAGAATTATGTCGTATGGGATGATGATTGTGAAAAGGGGATATAACACTTCTTACACCTACTTTTGAAATATATATCTTTACCCTAAATCCGTCAATATCAGCACGAAACCGTTTTGTAGCGTGATGGCTATAGATCAATCGTACGTATCCATTTTGACCAATTTATCTAGAAAATGAAACAGTTGGCTGATAAGTTTCCTGTGACGGCAAATAGACCACACTGCAATATAACTGTAAGCCTCTATACATGGGTCGACTCTGCTAGATTCCTATCTAGTTTTACTGCGAAGTCCAATAATGTTCATACTTTTTATAGTGCTTCTACGGCAAGTAGACGAGGGCAAAGAAAGCCATCTCGAACCATGACTAAACGTTTACAATGTTTAAGTACCAAATAAAACTTGACATATAGTTTGAGAACTAATGTTTATTGAAAAACGATATTGGTAAAAACACAACAATTTGTCGTTAGTCATCTTTCATGAATAAAGTGAAAATTTATTAACCTTTTAAACAAAATTTCGCTGATATGCAAAAAGTTACGTTTGAATAATGGAGACTGGAAATGTCAGATATGATTTATTAAAGCAATGGTAGGTGGTGTCAGCTTTCTTTAGGATTTGAGCGTGGCAATTTGTCGTGGATAAACAATGAGTCGTGATCAAGCACTCCCCTCGCTTCTCGATTGCTAATACCACAGAGAACATCCAATTTATGACTTGACCGTTATATTTGCTATTCAAACAGTGATTTTTACTGTATAACGGATTTCGATCTTCTTAATAAGTACAATGAAATAATCCCGTACCGGCAATGGTAATATCTATGCCTTGGCATAGTATTATCATAACATCAGCCTATAAGATCTGCAGACGCTGCGCACGCGTTCACCTGTTTTGATTTATGCACTAGTACTGCCATTGTGCTGTCATAGCTCGCAGGCAAACCCAACTTATGAACTGCCAACCTCAAATATCTCGTATTTGTGATAAACAAATCATCTTTTACAGTCTTTATATTGGGATAGTTGTCATACTCATACATCAATTACTCATTGCATAAATATTTATCAGAGTACTCATTATCAAAAGACTACACTTTAAAACTTTTTATATTTTTATACTAAAGTATAAAAGCACAAAAATATAAAAACCCCATGCCTGCATATAACTTCAGCTTTATTATTATTTTTTTTTTTTAATTTTCATTTACGTATTTCATTAACAAGACACGCCAATTAAAGATTTTCTTTAACAGAATTTATTCTACATGCTCTCGTTTTTAAACTGAATAGCAACAATAACCTATATACATACGCAAGGAGAAATGCAAATTATTTTTAATTGCTATCCGGTAGAAAGTGGGTGAACTTGAACACGGTTTGGGCCGAACGAATCAGTTTGATTCTCGACGAAATAAAGTCAAAAGCGCGAGACTCGGGTGTTGAATTCACACTGAAATTAATTTATGACAACTCTCAAAAACAACAAATCAACAAATGGAAAGTTGCGTCCCCAGTAGCAGTCAGTAGTTAGCAAAAGATAACTAAATTGGGAAGTTAAAAAGCCCAGTGTACCTACTTACTTCATCCAATTATACCTACCCTCAAACTATCACCTTTTATTTAAGGTATTATAAATTAAAATTACTAGCTCTCAGGTTTGTTGACATGTATTTAATACAAAATCGTGTAAACACGTTCATCAAATGACCAATACTCCATCCCCTGATATCCTCCATTCAAGCTTTTAACGAGACAGAGATATATTTTTCTAAATATCCACCAATTAATACGTCTCAGTTTCCCTAAAGCTTTGCTTACTAGCACTAAGAAATGACATTTTGCAGACAGTTTACACGAATCCGAAGCCTCAACTTACCACTAAGGTTCTGGCTTTTCTATTTTGATTCAAATACTGTAGAAACTTGAGATTTAACGTCATCGCTGGCAGCCGGTGTTATTTTATATTACTAGTAGTATTTTATATTTATATAATTTTGTGTAGCTTAATCCCGCGACTTGATAATAAGAATGGAATGGGATTAGCCAAACAACAGATAGGTACTATGTAAATGCAATGTGTTAATTATAATTATATAATTGAATCTAACTAACCGATATGAATTAAAATCTTATGTTTGGTGCTGGTTGAAAAACTTTCATATACCTAGAAGGATAACCTCCCACACCCTTAGTTTTATGAGCATAGGTACTATACCCATTGTTTTTACTAAATTACTGTAAATGCAAAAGTCACTATGTCTGTCCGTCCCTTCTTCACGCCTAAACCAATGAACCGGTTACGACGAAATTTGGTACATAGATAAATTATGACCCGGGAAAGACAAGGCATTGTTTTGTCCTGGAAATTCCGCGATAATGGGGATTATACAGGGAAAGTTCCGGTACTATCTATCTTGAACCACGCGGGCAAAACCGCAGGAAGTTAGTTTTTTATAAAAGAAATATTGTATATTGTACATTGACAATATTTATATAATCGCACAGTTATAAACAATTTTAGGATCACGTTATGTACTCTAGCTCTAATCTTGTTTAAAATCGAATAAAAATTCAGTAACATAATTGGACGTGGGAGGGGTACGCTGGGGATCGGTCGCTGTTTATTTGTGTATTGTAATTCGTTTTATTAAAACATTAAAACCCACACAATGATTCGAATGCTCGAGCAGATACTCTATTGTTCGCTGGTGGTCCCACTCCTTGGATTCACTTCAAATACGAATTTATCAATGATGTCAGGATTGACAAATTTAAAGTTGTACAACATATCTGGTGACATAAATTTCTAAATTCTTATAAACGTTTAACAGTAATTGAAACGATAGTTGAAAATAAAATGTAGAGGTATGTAGGATAGGACTTACTTCAATGTGTTTTACTTGCAGAATTCAAACGTATTGTTGTTAATTACTTCAATAATATATAAAAAATGTATAACTCATGTTAACATTAAATCAGTTTATATCTAAAAGTAAAATAGTAAAATAAGTTATCAGTATAATTAATGTAATTTTTTTTTCTTTAATATTTCTATAATCTCTGCAAATATATTTGTGATTGTTGTAATTTCCTTTAAGTAAAGAACCATATTTTGTTGTTATATATAAGCAATTTTAGAATTAAGAGTTTTGGTATGGTATTTTTGTGTCTGGAAATAGGATTCTTGACAGTGATACAGCCAGCTTTTTATTTTTTCTTAGACAAAGACCGCCACCGGCATAAGCTAAAAGGAAAAACATTTAGTAGTTCGCCATCGAAGTCATATGAAAAGTCGAAAAATGACACGGTTGTCACAACTAAATAATGGTAAATATAACAGTAATCAAGAAAACACCCACTCTTGAACACGATATACTGAGCGTGATATAATCACTATAATATGATACCAATAATGAGTTAAGGTACAAACATTAAAAACACCTCGTCCTAAATAATGTCGTATTATATAGTTCGGGCTCGTTCCTACCGCGTCTCGCCCCTTGGCCTCCAAACGATTGACCCCTTTTTATGTCATATGGGCAACTGAGGTGGTGATTTGCCTGATGGTAACTGATCACCAATTCCAATTAACATTCACGAGTTAAAGACTGCAAATACCCTGCCCGGTAAATATAAGGATTGGACTGGGAAGGATGAGGAAAAGGACACAGCCTTCGGCTCCCCCACTTACAGTATAGAACACAGTAGCATGCTACTATTTCAAGCCGGTTTTCTGTGGCGGTGTGGTAATTCACCGCTGCAAGCTAACCTAGCTTGACTCCCACATAAAAAAACCTGACCTATCTATGTTAGACATAATGGAATATGTCCAAGTGCTCTTATAATCTAGCATGTGTAGTATAGTCTCCAGCATAATTCTATACAAAAGTAAAACCAACATATAATAATACATTATATATTGTTTTCAATAAAATATTCAGCTCATCACCTTAAATGTGAATATATCTGGTTTTCTAGTCCATATTTTAAAAAATGACTCTTTAACTTCATTCCAACGATAGATGTACCTTGTGGATTTCCTTTTCATTTCATTATATGGTGTGTTTTCTACTTGGTCACTTCCACAAACTCTTTGTTTCCATTCCTCATTTTCATTTAAAATACTTTGAAATTTTTTAAATAAATTGAATTTACAAATACTTAAGTAGTTGCCAAGTATATTTTCATTTTTCTTTGTCACCCCCAATTTCTTTCCTTGTACAGCCACCTCAAATGATCTATAACAAGACAAAGGCAATTTTTAAAAGAAATATTTTATAAAGATAACATGATGAGCAGAAAATGATGCACGAATTTCTGCACACATTTCTTAAAAATTCTATTTTTACCAAAAAATCTATTATATATTAGTCTGGCAGGACACAGAAGGCTGACCTACTTGTCTGTAAAGAAAATCAATCAGTGAAACAGATGAGCATCATCTGCCCCATACCCCAGTAGGGGACACGGGACTTCACTTAACCTCAAAGCAAAACAAAATGAATAGGAAAACTTCCAGTTCTCCATTTTCCAAATCAATTTTTTTTCTTGCATTTAATTAGTTTCTTTTGTATTTATGAGTATAAGCATAAAATTTTAATATCCATAAATCATATCATCCCGCTTTAATAAAGTACTGATACGATTTTCAAATAACCAAACCAACCAACAAAAATTGGATTAAATTAATTCTAATGAGAATTCTATTATTTAAGATACCCACCCATTGCTTCTCCAAATTATACTGCTTGGTGCAGGTTTTTTGGCTTCTTCAGATCTTATATGTGGAAATGGAAGTGTACTTTGATAAATACATGGAACAGAATTTAGCTTTGCAGTATTGGTAATGTTTCTAGTAAAAAATGCTCTTTTCAAACTTTCTTCACAATAAGGAACTTCAGCACCAAATATAAAATGGTTTATGTATATTGGCTCCAATAAAAGCATATCAATCAGGCTTCCGTGAATACCTGAATGTATCCAGCGAGCTATTTTGTCACTACATGACATAGAAAGTGTTCTATCACCTCTGCCGGGCTTGGTTCTCACTTGACCTAAGAGATGGTAGTCCTTTCCTGGTAATTTTGGATCTTGAACTGAATTTTCTAAACATTTTGCACCTGTTCTATGTATGTCATTGATTTTAGACTTTTTACAATTATAATCATCATCTACGTCTCCAATGGCTGCTCTTTTGCTAGAACATATTATGTCTCCAACTTGATCATCCAATGTTTCCACTTTTGGAATAATTGATGCATCACCACAAGGTAACTGCGATGAATAGAAAACAAAATCAATATTTGGTTTCAGTGTACACATTGAACTGTTTAAAACAAAAATAGAACTTTTATTTTGTAAACACTGCTCGATATTATCATAAAGATACAACAGAAATCCACGTCTTGCAATAATTTCTGCATGGCTATCATTTAATATATTACCATTTGGAGACATTTTGCTTGCTCCGATACATTTTGATCCTGTTCCTAAAGCTATAACCTTATAGTCATTTCTGTTCATATCATATTGAATAACACATGACAGCACAGTCCATTCATTTTCCACTGGTTTTCCTGTTTTTGGCAATTTGCTATACGTTTCCAAACACTCTTTAACAATATCGTCAACAATAGATTGTTTGAGAGGACGCATTCTGCAGGTTTAAAAATATATCACAAACGCTAAGCATATAAATTAAAAAATATCATTTTGTAATAATTAAATAATTTATGCAATCTGAAAACTTAAATTAATAAGTGATATATTATTTATTTATATCACAGTTCTTTGTTTTACTTTTCTTGCTTATTAATAATCCGGTTTAATATTTTTCTATTTGGAGAATGTTAGGTCCCAAGTTCGACACTTTTAAAAACTAAATCTGCACGCTAGTGTTGTCTGTCATCATTTGACATTCGCAATAATAATATTTAGAGTTTAGCGCCTTCTTTTTTAAACGACGCAAGAACCACAGAAAACGTAAAGCGGCGTTGGTTTAATGCGAACATAAAATACCTTCTTAGGTATAAAGGTGTGTACTGTGTAATGAGTTTATAACATTACCCTTAATTTAGTTTTTAAATTTAAAGCAATTTTAGAAATAAAAGGCTTCTGATCACACTTTCCTAAATTTAGGTAGTAGCAGAAAATGAATGCGTATTAAGATTTAAGATTTAAGATTTCTTCCCTTTTTATTCTAAACCTTCCTAACGCAAAAAGTAGACAAATTTTGTAAATTCAGTTACGAGTTAATTAATTCTACCAAATTTAGTGTAGCTAATGTTATTGAGTGTAATAATTTAGTGTAGTGCTCATTACATAAAGTCTCACAAAAAAAAACTGCTCGGGGGCGCTAATTAAGTATGGTTTTATCAACATCAACAATCTGAAATCGCGAGACTACTTATAATTATAAGAAAGAAAAAAATTCTGTTAATAATTGGAATTCTACCTGGTCTATATCGAGGTGCCCCGGCCAATTCGTTTCCTTTTGATATTTTGGACTGTGCCATTACATTATGCGCACAAAAAAATAAGGCCTTTATTGTCGGATGCAGAGGGTTTTAATTTTTTTTTTATTTCCATTTCCATTTATATTTTAGCGACCAGTTTCATGTCAAAAATACATGAATATTACAAGATACATATTATTCTTTTTACTTGGCAGTTGCGGGTTTTGAAGACAAACCCAAGAAGGTAGGTACACTTCTTCGCAAAAAAGGTTCACTTCCCAAGAAGTGTACAAGTGTAGGTAGGTACGTGATTGAAATTTGTCCTTTTCCTTACCCTTCCCAGTCTTTTCCTTTATTCCTCTCGTCAATCCTTTCTTAATGCCTTTCCAACTTTAAGTCGGCAATCCATTTGTAGAAGCGTAAATGCAATCGACCTTACGCCTCTCCAAATGTTCATGGTGGTGGTAGGTAGTAGGCGACCCACCACCTCCATTGCTGACTATGACATAAAAAAAAGTTGAATATCCAATAGGTAACAACTTTCTTGAAATCGGTCTTGAGAATAGCGCGTTCAAATAAAATATATTTGAACAAACTCTTCAGGTTTATTTAATTAGTATAGATAATTCCACCATAAAATGATGTAATATTATGTCATAAAAATCAAGTCAGGGTTTTACATATCACGTTTCTATTTCATGTCTAAAATAATTTAAAATAACGAAACTATTCACTATAAGCCAGAACGTAATATTATTACGTTCCCATAGATTGCTGTGACAACCTGTGGGCGTTGATGAAATAGGGTAGTTTGTCATTCCACGGTTCATTATAATCCGAGATGATGGATCCGATTGAAACACCAATTTGAATATCAAAAGAAGCTGACCCAACAAGATGCAAATTAAAAACCTATCAAAATAATATTGAACACATTCAAACACCGTCATTTCTAATATCCTCAATTTGTAATTAATGTGAAACGTCAAACGATTTTACATTTAAAAGTTATTTAGCATGTTTATTTACTCTTTAACTATAAATTATTTTTATATGTAGCGTAGGGCAATGTAACGGGTTTTAAATCACTATGCGTTAAGGAGAAGTAAAAAGCATTAGAGTTTATTATGGTCGCTTACGATCTTCGCTCTTGGCTAAAATTACACCATAACAGTTAACTTCCTTGTTGATTCCCCAAGGATTAAAATCGAATATTTTTATTACTAGCAGTCTCTGTGATTGCATTAAAATTTTGATATAATACGGTTTTGGTTAGAAGTATAGCTAATAAAATACTATACCTGAGTACTAGCAACGTTAAAGTAAAAATGCTGTAAGTACATCTATATCAGAAAAGGAAACAAAAGTAATATAGTGTAATGATACTATGTATTTCGGTCAATTATACATAGGTATTCAGTATATTTTTCTGGGGTAAATAGAGATGAACTAACAAGTTTAATATAATAAATTATTAGTATCATGTCACGATATATTTGTATGACAATGCATATAAAATAAGAATGTTAAACAAAATACAATCTTTAATCGATACATTTTTTTTAGATTATTTATCGGAAGGCAGCCTTGATTGATAGCTTGTTTAGAATATAGCGTGAATTGTAACAAATAATTTCAACATAAACGTCTACACCTTGGCTCGGCTACAGTTGTTATTATTCCCAATATTATAAAGTTTTATCTTTCATCTTAGCCGTCTGTTTAATGCAACATGAATAATTCAGTTTTCCAAAGTATTATGCAATATGTATTACAAATTGAAATCGGTCTAATTTGTATTAACACCGACCCCTGTGGCGTCTAATACCACAGGAATATACATAACAAAAGCTTCAATGTCGATTTGAACTGAGTAGGCAGATTATGTATAGGGTTTTATTTAATAATATTAACATCATAACATGATCAGAGTATGGTCTTGCAATATAATGGGCAATGATATTATTTTTCAGGATGCACTAGATATTTGATTCACAAACTATTACAATATGATCTTGGCGTTTTTATAAGCTTTTTATCTTTATCGTTTAATATATTTAGCATAAAAGCATGATCTCACTTCTGAATCAGTGCAGACATGAACAAGTCTCATCTACTTAATTTTAATGTGAAAAGCATAAAAGCGCTTACGGGTTTCAATGGCGTTGATAACAAATCGGAATCGTGCCGGTCCTACATTAGCACTCGGCACGTTCCGCCCGCACGGCATCTGATAGGTAATGCAAACGTAATGCATTCCCTAGCGTTCCGTGTTATTACGGTTGCAATCCTATCCAAGAGTAGACAGGTACCTAATATCATCCGCAATGATCACAGACCCGCTCCTACCGATGTGGGATTTTTATTTCAAGTATGGGCAAACGAATATTTCAGCTTCCAATAGAATGTACAGCAACAGCTGTAACATATATTTTAAAAGAAAATATATGTTACAGCTGTGGGAAAGGAAAAGGATATGGTCCTCCGGCTCCCCCACACACCGAACAAAACACACAAGAATGCTATTTCACGCCGGTCTTCTGGGGGGGTGTGGTACTTCCCCGGTGCGAGCTGGCCCAATTAGTGCCGAAGCGCGCTCGACTACCACATACATGTGTGTGTTTAACTTGATTGTTTTTTTTTTATTTTGAATTTGCATAAGTCGGTGGTTTTCTTAGGTATTTAAAATGAAAATCGGTGAAAGGTACCCGTTTGCTATGGGTTTGATACCCGTAACTAATGGGTATAAGCTTGGCTATAGTAGACAATGAAAAAACTACGAAACAAAATGGAGTCAGGGGTTTTCAAAATTTATGTTAACTTGTAACTTGTTTCAATATCTGGATTTATTTTATCTAGCTAGGGCTATATTTCTTACAATCAATATAAACCTAAAATAAAATTATAACCCAAAGTTTGGTATTATCACGTATCATGTTGAAGATACAGCTGCTCTCAGTAGCAGATTACCATTAGATATTATATTTATTAATTTAACTCGAGGGTTTGAAAGTAATGGACATCCACAGTAATCTGACAATTTATAAGCGTATCTAAGTATCATATTAAATGGATACTTTAAACTTTGCATAACCGGTGATCAATTATTTCCGCACAAAAAGGACATCTTTATGTATCTAACTTATAGCAGGGTTGAATGTTGTGATATTCATGGATAGTGCATTAATAGTCCTTTTACATGAAGTACGTACTTTCTTACCTTCTGTCTAACATTTAGAGTGGCATTTTTTTTCTATTTAAAATAAATACAATGCACTTAGTATTTAAAAAAAAAAGGTGTGTGTGCGATTCACACACGATAGAAGTGAAACTTCAATAAATCGTCAAAAGAATGAATAAAATAGTATGTATATTTCTGTCTCATTCTTTGCCGGCTTCATTCTACACATTTTTGTATTTCTGTCTCTTACCTGTCGTTTTTCCGTTGCATCAGGTTTGAAATCACAACGATTCTAAAGAAGTTTCACTTCAAAAATTAAATTTTAAATAAAATCTTGGCTTCAGATTTATGAGGTGAAGGAGGGGGGAGGGTAATAAGATCATCGATACAATTTTCGGTCTTTTACGAAATTAATGCAAATCACTTAACTGATAAACTTTTTTTACCAACTTAATGGTTAAGTTCTCAAGAAAATAAACAATAAAACTCATTTTATTAAAGTACCATTTACCTACTATGTAGGTAAACCATGCAATACAATCGGAAATTGTTTTGAACCACAAAATAATTCAGAATAGAGTTAGAATAATACGTTGGTGGTTTTAAACCACACGCACCCTTTTTATTTTTATATATTTATTTGGTCATCCAACATTTGTTTACAGTGATTTTTAAGTATAAATAGTATATTATAACAAATATTCTTGCGAAAAAGTAACAAATAATTAAAGGTTAACATAGCATGCACAAATTAAACAGAGCGATTTCTTAAATTAGAATACATACATAGTATCATTACATTTAAACACTTTTATTATAGTCATACAATTATGATTTGATTTACGTTTTTGATTTTTGAACCTCCTTGACTATAGAACGAAACATTATAAAAGATAGGCTACATTTTTAAAAAGGTTAACGAGCAGAGCAACACTCTATATGCGGCCGCAGAAGCACTTAAACCTTTATTTGTATGTAACATGCAAAATTGCTGCGAATTTAATTTAAAGTATTTTAGAAGAGGCAAAAACCACATAAGTGAAGAGTTTTTTTGCAAACAAATAAAAACTACGTGATGCCAGTCACTGTTTTTTGCGTTCATGAAAACGATCAAAGCACAACTACACTGAACATTTAAAATTTATGACAATAACTTAAGTCTTTTTAATAGCGATTTAAAAGCATTACATGTTTAAAGCGTTTTCAGAATAAAAAATATACGTGTAATTCGAAGAAGGATCACTATTTTTAGCTTTATAAGGTACTTCTTTTAATTGAATGTGACATACATGTATGTACGTCACGATTAGGTATATGTATTATTTTAACCTTTATTTTACTATCTCTACTATTCTTGTATGATATTGGTTTTTGATTGGTCCTATAAAAAAATTGAGGTTGGTTCAACTTTCAAAACATCACTAACGTAATGAGCAATGGTGTTTTATTTATTATTACAATTATAAAAAATTTAAATCTATCACATAAAAAACATGCATGTACTTCATAAGGTAGGTAATATAGGTACCAAATTAAAAACAGTCTGTGGAAAGTAACATGCTTTGCCCTATTATATAATCTATATTTGCTTTGGTCTATCAGCTGTCAGTTGTCATGTGTCGTTTGATATTTCTGCTCAATCTAGATTGAATAAATTAAAATCTTGTTTGAAAATATTTTTTTTATTATATCAGGAAATAACCTTGAGCACATTTGTTTTATTATACATTCACAAAGAACGCACTATGGGTAACTGGAAACTGGAAGTAGCAAGAATGGCCATGTATACATCCTTTCCAGTGGCTTTGTTCTTCTTCTTCAATCAGCCTGTATACTTTGAAGAGTGGGTCACGAATACTAAACGGCAAATATTTCCACCAGAAAATGTAAAGGACAAGGAGGCTTTCCAGCAACTCATCAAGGACATGAGAAAAAAGCAAATGCAATCCCTTGAGGACTGATTCAAGTATAACTCTTAGTGTTAGTTCTGTTAATTTAATATAGAGTTAATTAAATATACGGGAAGTTTTACCAAAGTTTTTCTTTTTAAATGAAATAAAATGCTGGAATGTTTATAACATTTATTTGTACTCGTAATTTGTATATGTGTTATTCCACTTTTTGATGTCTTGATTTATAACGATAACTCAAAACAAGTGCTAAAACATTGGATGATAATGATGCATATATAACATACTTAACACCCAGATAGTGACCTATCAAACCAGCAGCCATCGGTGAGAGCACACCTGATAAAGATGCAATACTATTAGACGCACCTATTAAAGTACCCTTATGTTCCTTATCCTTCTTCCTCAATATCATTTCTAGAGTAACCAATCTACCTACAGCATTTCCAATAGACATTGGAACTAACCATAAAGTGTAAATAAATATGTTATATGACAAACATAGCCCTAATATTGAAATTGAAAGAAGTAAAAACACATGATAATTTCTTACACTGAAGTCCTGGTCATTGGGATAATAACTATTTATATATCCCATGGAAAAACTAGATACTGCACCTATTATACCTTGTAAGGATATTACATAACCCACATGTTTAGGTGTAAGGTCATACTGTGTTTTTAAGTATAATGCATAATTTGAGTAATATACACCCATAGAGAAACCCAAAAGTGCCTTAAAAATAAACATGTCCCAATATTGTGACCATTCAACTTTTGTTAATTCTTCAACAGATTGTTTACTATTAAAATATATTAGTTGCAAAAAATTGTGTTCTGGATTTTTCTTTGCAGCATTTTTCTTTATCTTGATGCTGGTCTTTGGCAGCATATTGACACAACCTGTAAGTATTATATCAATCAAGTAATTGTTTCACTTTATATTCATATTACAAATTTATACTAAGAGATGTGATAACTCAAATTTACCTGCATTCACAATAAACACAGTTGCGACAATTAAAGATATATAGAAAAATCCATTTTCTGGAAAATCTTCCGCTATATGTCCTCCAATAACAGGACCTAAAGTCATCCCCATTCCAGAAATAGCAGCCATCTTCCCAAAAATAACAGATTGTTTTTTTTCATCCTTTTCGTATTCAGGGACCAGGGCCTTTGTCAATAATTGTGTTTGCTTGAATAACCCTGAAAATTATTTCAAAACAATAAAATGATCAAATGGTATATCCACAAAATTTTTTATATTTGGTTCACTAAAAATATTGAACTTTACCTCTTGACTTGTAGTTTTATTATGTAGAAAAACAAATGCTGATAAAATATTGATAGTGTACTTGTAGATACAATAGTTTACTTTTTAGTTACTTTTGATAACCTACATACCCAGTGTCAACTTGAAAACATTTTCAGTACTATGAGCCTTGAATATAAATATTTCAATAAACAATTTTTCCATCAGGTCAAAAAATTCACATATTATAACATCTAATCAAATAATATAATTCTACAAGGTCAATAGATTATAGGCACTGCATATCTATTCGCTAATATTTAATTATTGAATAGATTATATGCAGTGATATGTCTTAATCTTATGAAATATATAAGGACAATGAATCAAACAGTAAGGGATACCAAGAATATTAAAACATTACCTAGTATTGCTCTCAAGATGATTATAACTATGACAGAAGTAGTCAATCCCAAAGCCACATAAGCTGTGGAACATATTAATAAAGTGTAAATTAATATATTTCGACACCCTTTCAAGTCACTTAAACTGCCCTGAAAAAATAAATTAATTATTCCTTATTCTTTCTACTATCCAATTATATTATTATCAGGGAATTTAACAATATGTACTTACTATAAGTGGTCCCGATCCCAACTGAAATCCCGAATACATTGAACCAAGTAGGCCAATATATAATTGATTCCCTCCCATTTGCCGCACATGATTGGGTATTAATGGCACTATAAGGCCAACCGCCAACAAATCCTATAATGAAAAAAGTAATTTGCAAATATAATTACATATATTCTATTCATGATTACCACCGTATAAATTATACGTACCAGGAATGCAACCAATTTTATTATGGAAATAGTATAAGTCATTTTATTTTTAATATTAAATTAAGAAAACCATTGAGTAAGATGTATAATATTTTCTTTCCAGTTTGTATTTATAATGGAGGACGATAACTGCAGAAAATTAAAAGTAGTTACTTCGAAAACTAGTTTTAAAAACTTTTAGACTTCTTCAGAAATCAGATTTCAAACTTCAAGGCCCTCCACTTTGACATGCCTTGACAAACTGTCACAAAACAGCTGCCCAAGTTCCAACTAACTGTCAAAATACAGTAATTGTTTCGTTTTATTGCCAAGATTAAAAATACATACAGGTTAAAATGTTATTGTAATGTAACATAAAAACGTGCTACTGTTTTCTTCTTAATAGAAATGTCTATATAAGATTAAGGCAAGTACATCCACATTTTTGTCCCGGATGCTACGACAAATGTAGGCCGTCAATACTAAGCGAAAATGTTTAAAATCTTCAGGACCGAAACACTAGCGCCTGAAAAACGAGCCAAGTGAGATTGAGTGGATGACTATAAGATTCTTACTGCATAATTTTAACATTAGAATTACCATATTTATTCAACAAGACTTCCGTTACAAACGATTTTGAATCATCATAATACATCACCTTTGGAGCTCGGTCACATAATATAGGAACCATGGTCGAAAATATAATGGTGAGATGAAAGAACGAGCAACACTTCCTTAATAGTAGGTAGCTATTTCTCACGGGTCAGAAAACCCACAACACATAAAAACCAACTTAAAATGTAATTTAATGCGTTGGAATGTTTATTTTCGTGAAAATAATTTTCATTAGTCATGAGTTCATTATATATTAAGACTATTATGGTATCATTTAACTGCATATATAGAGTACTAGCTTTATCTATAATATTTTGCAGTGTCTGATAATTGACAATTTGTCAATTGTCAATGTCATCAAACTGCAGAGATTTTTATGTACAAAGGGATAGTAATATTTATTATTAGGATTGGATTTATTGCTGTTTACAGACAATTTTATAGGGAGAACATGCAGTAATATTACTCCACATACTTAGATAAATTCTTGCTTTAATTGCGTTTCCCTGATAAAATGGATTCGTCTTCAATTGTGAGTTTTAACAACGATTCAACGTATCAGTCTACGATGAAAGGAGAATACAATAACTTTAGTGTCCACGAACTAGCTCTTCATGCGATGCGAGATAGGTGTTTATTATTGCAACGAAGAATTAATGTATTAGAAAATGACAACATTAAACTTAAACTAGATATATCAAAAACCGATAATTCGACATACAATCCACTGCAAGATGACGACAAAGTTACCTTACAGAAGAAAATAGCGGAACTCAACAAACAAAAGTCTCATCTTTTGCATCATGTCTTCATGGTCTCATGTGAAAATAAGAACTTATGGCGAAAAATTGCTGCTTTGAAGGGCTCTGAAATAGTGCCTGTTAAAGAACACACTAAACAACCTTTAATTCGTACGAATACTTACATTAGCAGTACACCTAAAGTTAATACACAATATCAAGAAAAGTTTTCAGAGGCAAGCTTGGAAGAAATATCATTGAAATTAATAAATAGCTATATACAAGAGAAATCACAACTGGTTGAACAGTATGAACAAATGGCACAACTACAAGAGTTGGAAGCAGATAGTGCCCTCAATGTGGATTCCATTGGCTTTACTTATTTAGAAGATCCAGATACGGATTCATTAAAAGAAATACAATCCCAAATTGAAAAATTTCAGTCTATAAAAAAAGAAGTAGCACAGCAGGAAAAAGATTTAAAAACAGTTATATCTAGAATGGAAACTTTATTTAGTGGTTTGTAGTAAATTACTTTAATTTTTTTCCTGAATTAGTTAATGAAGCCATTAAATGATAATATCCACAAATATCTGCATGTTGTGCTTAGAATCTTTTTAGTTTTGTATTGTGTAGGGTGGATGAATATCACTTACAACTAAATAATTATTTATCTTCCCTGATAAGTTAAAAAAATTCAGCAGTGTTGGGTAATTATAGTCCTTTCTAATAAATGTTTCTGAAATCATATAATTTTATGTTTGCATATAATATGTTTAAAATAAATTGATTTTAGATTTTAAAATGTTTCATCCTAATTCCAAATATTTAGATTTTATTTTGTTATAAAAACATTTAGTTATAAAAATATCATAATCTCAATTTATTAAATCTAAATAAATTAAATTAACTGTTACTTGCCCAATTTGAAATAAGAGACTAAACTTCTAATTTATACATTCCAGATGGCTATAAGTGTTCTACATGTACAAACAATAAAGGAAAGTCTATTAAAATGGAAGACAAGGAAACTGAAATAAGTAATAGCCTTGTAAACTTTGCAACTCAAACAGATTCCATATTGCTTGATAATTTCAATGAATTTAATACAAATTCTGATAACAAAAGTAGTGATGATGAAGAAGACAACAACAAAAGTACAGAGCCGTATGACAAAATCTGTCCCATGTGTGGTGAATCATTCAAAAAGGACATAAACTTCTCTGACTTCCAAACACATGTAGAAAGACACTTTATTGGTGAAACAGAAGTGGATTCCCTAGATAATTACGAAAATCCAAATTCTTTTGATAATGTTTCATAGCTATCTCAATTGATGCCCATACATTTCCAATATTAAATTAGCGACTGTCACTTTTATGTAGTGGGTCTACAAATGTCTGAAAAAAATAGCAAAATAAAGGGACCATTATGTTGATTTTTAAAACACAATATATTTTAAATTTTGTGCATTAATGGATAATTAAGGCATCATTGAAGTTATTATCAATTATTAGCACCATACAATAATAATAGACATTGTTTTAGAAATTTTAAAATGTAGGGAATATTTGTTATAATAGCATCCTCCAATCATTCCTAGTAATAACTACATACCTAATAAGTGCACCTTTTTCAATATGTAAATTCTGTTTTGTTTATATTTTATGTTATATTGCAACATTGTATAAGTGAAGAAATATGCTGATGGTAGATAAAACTAAAAATATATGTTATTTACTCTTTAGGAAGATTATTGAAAATGATACTTAATGCCTCCAATGGTTACATGACTGGTTTTTGCTAATTGTTTTATCTAAGTTAAATATCAGGGTAATTGTATGTAGGTCAGGATGAATTACCTGCAAATGTTATAATAGAATTCAAAACTGTTAAGTTATAAATTAATAATTCACACTAAAGCTTATAGGTTGCCTTTTTATTGAATGTTCCATTGTTTACAACAGTGAATTTTGTATCAACGGGTTATGAATTTATATTCATTATTGAATCATGTCATGTCTAATAATACTTTAATTTATTTCTATTATGTTTAATAATTTATAAGTAAGGTAAATTTAATTATTAAGGGTTATTCGTGATTATTTAATGCAGTAAATAAAATATTCACATACAATTTTATATGTTTTAATGATTTTATAGTAAGTCTAATTCTATCTTAATTTTTTTTATAATGGACTACATCTACGCTAAATCTGTTGGTTTCACATCTGTAGATTCTGAAGGTTGTTGTGTTGTTTTTTGTAACAAATTTTTACTGAAAAAAGTAGGTCTTTCCTTCTTCATTTCAATAATCCTTTTTCCTTCCCAAAATTCCTTGGGCTGTAAGAAAAAATATATATTGTAACTAAATGTATTTCATTTGAAACTCATAAAAAATCCACTCCTAATTGTATGAATGGATGTTTTCTTAAATAATAATACAAAAGATAAAGTTGTTACATTTGGAGAAGAGTGACTAGACAAAAACTTTAAGTGTTAGGCCTGTTTTGATTTTTTGGATTAGAAAACGAAGTGTATTTACCTGATCTGGTAAATTTTCACCCTCATACAAGACTATGACATCATTTTCAATTGGCTTATTTCCCAGCTTCTTAACTATAACATCTTGGATCTCTTTTGTTTCAGCTTCAATTTTCTTATAACAGTTACCTGGACACAGAATACAGATTCGTTATAATATATATGAATACCGATAAGTTTAGAAATCAAGTATTTGAAGATCAACAGATAGCCAGCCTACCTCCAGATCGTCAAGTATATATGTATAAGTATATATGAAATTACAATCAATGTTAATATTTTTTTTTTATATTTACCACAAAGGCGTCCTCGTTCATGATTATGACCACATTCATGACATACAATTATATTTGTTTTAGGAACTAACATCTTCCAAACATATTCAGGTGATCCAAATTTTCTTTTCAATCTCTTTTCCACTGTTCTTCGAAATTTCGGTACTGCGAGAAGAAATCCATCTCCAACAAAATCCTTCAAAGAAAACTCCTTTCTTTGACGCTGGATTGGATTTTGGTGAACATAAGCTAAGGCTAACTCTGCAAATAGTGGTTAATATAAAACACTTGTTGTAATAACCCCGTAATGGTAATGATTATTAAAAATACCAACTTAACATTAATACTTACCATTTGGTGGATGGCCAAATAAGTTCATAACATTTTGCTCCACAGTACGTATGATTCGAATAATGTTTTGGGTCACACGCGGGATCATAATGGATAGCTTATATTATAATTACATACGATTTTAACCTCGAAATTAACTTCGAATCAAATCTCAAATCAAAATCACAATCACTATTGACACTAATTGTTTTTTTTTATGGTAATAAGTCAGAACTATTTGCCAGTATCAAGTTATAAAAAAACAAATTTTATATAATAATGACAGATTTAAGCACGCGTATAGTTAAAGACGCGCTTATCAATATAAAATATACAAATTTAAATAATGCTAACCTTCGCAAATATAATAAAAACTCAAAAGTGACATAATATGTCGTTGGTAGAATGTAAAGTGAAACAAATAAATAACTTGGAAATAACATTTTCTTTTCTTAATAGTTACTAGAATAAAGAAGAATGCGTTTCCTTTTATAGCTGAAAGAGGATATACTGATATTACATTTGTGCTTATTCTAGTGAGTCAAAAAGCCTCGAATCTTAGGATTATCAAATGAAATAATAATAATAAAAAAAAACTAAATTGACAAGTGACAATCAGCTGTCGAAGAGGGGAGGAAAAGGCCGAATGCTTGTGTGATAGCATATTATGTAGTTCATGTCCTCAAGCGATTCGCTGCAGTTGTAGCTATGGCGTGTTTAAGTTCGAGTAGGCTCTGTGCTCGTGTACAAGATAAGTTTATGTGTCAATTTGGACATAAAGTTCGAAGGCAGACTGTATTTGTGAAACTCAAACCTCCCGGACCAACTCCATTGCGGATATTTGGAAAGACTTGTCAGGTTAGATAACATTTAATCAAAAATATACAGAAATAAAAATAAAAAAATAAATAATAGGCACATTAGTATTTTCTATACAATTAAGCTCAATATTGGTAACATCCCAATATATAAAAAAACTCAATTTATCTTAAATTCTTATTTTGACAATTATCCTTTTTACATAACAGCATGACATTAACCTATAAGTCAGCTGATCTATTTCATAACATTATTATTGAATGAAGTAACATTAAAACGAATACTGTTTGTTTATGTGTTTTAAAATTTAAATGTAGGGTGAAACTTGTATGGGAAAAGCTGAAGTGAAATCTGCAAACAGTGGATTTCGTTTCAGTACCTAAGTATAGCTTGTGTAAACCAGCCGATTTTGATTTCTCCTTACTTTTACTTTTACAAACAATATCGCGGCGCTGTCTTTTTAATGTTTACTCTTTCTTATTTAATACTGTAACATTATTGATGTAACTTTCCTTAAATGACTCATTTTAGCTGTAATCAACTATGGCCTTAATTCAATGGTTCAGTCGGCAAAAAGTATGATTCAAATTATTACACTGTTTGTGATGAATATATTTTCTACGATGTATTATGATTTTGTTTCGATTAATCACGTACGGTCGACTTTGCAAAGCGCCGGTACCAGAGACCAATAAAGGGGAGAGTCGCAAAGTAAGAAATCCCGCAAGCGGCGACGTCGCGTTGTGCTTTCTCGCGAAACGTACGAGCATGCAATGTAGAATCTCTACAGTCATACTGACTTTCTAAACAACAATTATTTTTCACATTAATATTTCATTTAGCCTGTTCAATAGCAATTGAATTCTTTGTTTATCGACTAGAGAATAATTGATCTGAAGTAAACGTAAATACTATTGACAAACTGAAATAGATTTAGAAATTTTGCTATTGTCAATATTTATTCGATTTTATGTCTCTGATGAGATATTTCTCAATTCCTAGTCTTTTTTAAATAAATCAAATTATTTTATTTATTAAACTCACTCGCCTGTGTCGATCCGAAAGACGAAAGCCGTGATAGAACAACACTTTACATTTTATCCAAGAAAAGTGGCTGTGTTTAAAGTAATCGTTAATCAAAATTTTCGTCAAGGTTACAACAATATAAACAAATATCAATTAAACTTATTAATAACGTAGTGTATGTAGATACAGCATCCTTTCTCTAGAGGAAAATATGTATATTAAATGTAAATATTTCATGTTGTTAGTGAAAGTTGTGAAATTATTCGTCGAATTTTTAATAACTCCAAAACTGGGTAACGGACTCGACTTGTTAACACCGCAACGCCATCGCGTCCGCGTCTCTCGTTGTATGAAGTTAATAGCCTTTCTTATTTTATTCTAGTTCGTTTCGCGAACATTGACCTGGATTACTTTAATCATCAACAAAATCTAGCCAGTGTTGATAAAGTTTATAGCGGAGTACACAAAATACGAGTATTAACTTTTTCAGTCCAATTTATTGATAACAAAGTTTTTTTTACATTGGACCTTCATCCACTCTTATAATCGCTTATGATAAGATGTCAATTTTTAAATATGTTACTAGACATTTTTATAACTGATGGTTCAATATCGTATTTAATAGTAAGTATAGAGCGGCCTCTTCCAATACTAGTGCGTAGTTGAGCAAAACCAAAAGGTCAGATAAGCGAGAGTATTGATAAGTATCGCTTTTTAATCCTCCAACATAGACACGAAACCACTACGAAAATGATCTTATTAATGTAAATATTATTTCAGTGAAATCATGGCTCATGAAAAATATCAATATCTTACGCATTTAGGTATTTTTATAGCACGGATTTTTACAATTACAATACTGAAAACCTGTAGAAGCTTTCCCCACCGCGATAAGTGGAAACATTATGGGACCCCTTGTTCTAAAGAGTTTCGGCGGCGCTCGATTAAACACACATTATAACATCAAGGCCAGACAATGCTCACCTCAATGCTGTTTTTCTGTACTGATACGTCTTATTACTGTCACGGACATAAGTATTATAGTATTTGGGAAAATGTATCGGTCGAATGGATCGCGTGGCACGTAACGTCCTGCGTAAATGAAGCTCACTAGAAATGCGGAACACACAACTATTTGTTCAGTCGACATTATTGTATAAGAGTTTGCAACAACGCATACGACGTAGCATATGTTATTTTCGACTTACAACATTTTCTTCGATTCCAACTTACGTGATTACAATACATATATAGGTATATACGTATAGATGAAAATGCTCGTTTAACCATTGTAAACTAATTCCTATGATTTCTTATCCCAATTAGAATAAACACATTCTCATGTTAATTTGGTATTTAATATTCTATTTTTGCAATGGGGAATAAATCACCCATAAGTTTAAGATTGCGTATAATATATTGACGTGATTATCACATAAATAGGCGTGGGTACCAGATTGTGACACTCCTAACCCGTCCTCATGTTGGTATATATTTTATAATTTATTTTGAACTCTCACTTTTGCATTGTTTACATAGCACCTTAGCGTTTTTAAATATCAATAAAGAGATAATAAACTTTACCAAATAATGTAAAAACTTAATGTGCGTTTTCATATATTTGAACTATGATATTCTAGTTAATGCATACTTGGAAGACATTCGAGACGATCTCCGATTACGAATTGTCCTTGTACGAATGTTTAGACTAGTGTAATTGGGCAATCACTTCTCATCGTCTCTGGACAGCAAACAATGAACGCATCATGGTTTGACTGTACACCTTAATTGTAGTATTTTAATCATGTAATTACTGCGTATTGAAACATCTGTGACCCTTTGAACTTTGTTTCGACGATGAAAAGTATTGATAGTGTAGGTATTCTCATAAAAAGTCTTCTTTTTGATATTTAAGAATACGAGTAATAATACTTGACATTGTGATTAATGGGGATTACTTAGTAACAAAAATATATTTAGTTTAGTGACTATTTGTTTTAAAATTTTTCCTTTCAAAAGCTGTGATAGAAAGAGATGAAAATTATTGATTAGTCTTAAACAATTTCTTGTTAAGTGTAAAGTAAAAATTAATTTCGTTCGTAGTATTCTTCAAGTTATTTTTATCAAATCCTTTAACAAAATTGGCCGTGAATCTATAATAGGTGGTACAAGTTAATACATATATATACATGGATATATATTACTTACATTTGCTACTAAGCCATTACTACGTTTTTTCTAATTATCGTGTGAATCTAGAACCACAGATAACATATAATACTATACTTACCTAGTATAGACTTAGATCCGTAAAAGAAACTCAAAATATTACTAATAATTGAATTTAAGTAAATTCACAAAAAATAAAAAATAGCATTGTAAATATTCACAAATTGTACACTCTATTATAATAACCATTTTTGTTATTATTTTTTAGTTTCTTTCCATCTACAATATTGTTAAAGAGTTAAATAAATAAATGAAATCAATATTCATTTAATCCATTAATTATTATGTAAATATAGCTATAAATGTGACGCTCATTTAACGTTACGTTTTGTAAGTTGAACGTAGGTATTTGTTAATATGAAAACGGGACATATATAATAGAAATACGTGTACATATAAACGTATTACAGATTTTGAGAGCGTAACGAGTGCATATTTAGCAATGCACAAATAGTAGACACTGCAACACTCGTGACGATGGAGAATTGCCATTTTTAATTAGGACGAAGGTAACGTGAGACTCGCTCTTACTTGATTACATTTGGTATTTATTTAAATATATTTGAATTACATGTTTCGAAGGCTAGAATTCTCTACGGCGCACAATAATACAATAATGATTGGAAGCTACTTCCAATTCTAGGTAAGGGCACTTATTCAACGTCCATAACGAGTGAATATAATCAAATGGTTTGTTATGAAGTTTGTGTTTATTAACAGATATAGTATTATATTATATATATGATAAAGACATGGTACATATTTTAATAATTGCGAGTTATACAGTACGATTTTAATTTTAATCTACTTGCAATGCTTCGTCTTAAACCTTCTTGTAACCTCGGATATAATTGCACCTTCTAATCTCGCTATTGCAAAAGAACTGAGTTATGTTTCATGTTTTTGTTGAGAAGTTCAAAATTTTAATGATAATTTTAAGAGTCATAAGAGAGTTAGCGGACCTGATAAACAAAATTTGCTCTCGTTCCAAAAGGTAATTTTTGTAATCTACGCTTTGCGGCTCGTTCCCATTCTAATAAAAAAAAATGTTCTCAAATATTAGATATATACATTAACTCGTCAATAAACAATAGAATAGATAGTTATGATATTTTGGATTTAAATTATATGCGTGGTGTATATGTACAATATATTAACAAAGCATTATTTTAAAGAAGCATAGCAAGATTGCATATTTTACCATAAATTTAAGGAACTCAAGTATAGATAATATTCTCGAAAGATTTTCAAATTGACCAATTATAATCGTAAATTGTAAAGTTCTCAAGCGTCCTTGGATTTTAACCTCTCATCGATGGAGCGGTCTTTGACCGACTTGCTGGCTACAGCTCAGTACCTTAATTATAACCTTCGTCTTTCGATTACCTACTTTCAAGAATTGGAAATACTTGTATATTGAAACGTTGGTGGTACTCTATCCAAGCCTTTATTTACTTGTCTCTTAACAATCTGACTTATCAATATATCTTAAGTATATCACAAATGACCTTTTCAATATAATTCTTCATTATAAAAAATAAACATTGTACTTGAATATTTTTTATATAAAATAATACTTTCGTTCATATAAATATCATTTACGGCTTTTTTAAGTTTAGTGCATCGTGTTTATATCATAACAAACGAAAATTAATTTAAAATCTTCATGATACCATATAAGTAACTATAACTACTGTTAATACATACATTAAAATTTTTATTCCTAAGATACCTTTTCTGTCAAAAATGCTGTTGCGGAAGATATTTTGATGTTTGACATTCTCTAAAGAATTTTAATTATACAATTTGCAGCTTTTATGTACGCCAGATAGTATTTCTTTATAAAATATTTCCACGGCTCTTCATAATTGTTCCTGTCAAAAAAGTAATAATCGCACTTTAAATTTATTCATAAAGGTCATTGGTATGGTATCCGGGATGGTTAACTTAAGGGGACTTAACCCTTAAAGGATTTAAATACAATTATGAACAAACAGACGCGGAAATGTTACCTGTCATGTGCTGTTGACCATTTTATTATCGTCCCTCGAGGAATCCCCTTTACGAGATACAAATATATAATAGCATTACTTTTGCACTCAAGGACTTTTGTGTTTTATTTATTTACGTTGTAGATATTCGTTGAATACTTTATAATAGTGTTCAATTTGAATTTTATTTATTTGATCTATTTATACTTCATTGTATTCAGAGTTAGCTAAAAAAAATTTGGGCAAGTGATTTTTGGATATAGGCCGCACCTTATACCTTTAGGCCATTTCTTTCGGATACAATAATAATGCCAAGCGTAAATTAATACCAAATATTATTATGTTCTTGTAAGAAGATTGTAATCTTAACAATGCGTCCGCGCATAGATAGCGCGTTTAAATCGTTTACTTGTAGAGATCGTAGCATGCGTACAATCGTAGAGGCATCAGTCGTGTAGAACTATTAGTAGATAAATAGCATTCATTGTGTAGGTAGAGCGGTTATTTTGACTTTTTAGATATCCATTTTAATAGAGCTTTTATACTTTCAGTCGATTATAAAACCAATCTTCTTACTAACTAACTAAAATACTTCATTCAAAGTTTCTAACTTGGAATGTTTTGCAATGGGTAATCTTCGGAAGTGTCTGATGCGATCATGAAAATTCGTTAACTATTAGCAGTTTACTTAGTAATGCGAAAATCGTATTGGATGTTTTTTTGTATTAGGTACAACATGTACCTAATACATACGTCATGTCTACGCCCTTTTTTTCGAGATTTCTTGTTTTTACAAATAAGGCTTAGTTTGGCTGGAAAGTTTTGTGCAATATATATTCGTGAATAATTTTAATCAAAATCGCTAAAGTGCAACAGCATTGATTATTTCAATTAATAGTAAATGTAAAAGTTGTGAAATTTTCGATGAAATTGTTCAAGATTTCATATAATTTATTTAAGAAGCGTAATTTTAATAATTAGCATAGTTTTAAGTGTATTTAAGTACAAAAAAAATGATGGATTGCCGTGTCATCTCTTAAATGGTACACACCTCATATATCTCCGGGGAAACCAACATCTTGAATAATTCAAGAATGCATAACTTTAATGTCATCACGCATCTTATCAAGAATTAATTTATTCCAATTTGTAGCTTACGGAAATTGAATGCAACATTAACAGCGGTTTTTCATTCAATTATTCAACGTAAAGTAATAATTATTCATTCAGATATCGATCGACGTCTATAAAAAGAATTGTGGCGGGCGCCACACGAGAAAATGCTTCGCGATTACTTTGATTAAGGTTTATATCGAGAGTGGGGGATCCTATACCCTTGTTATATCAAACTAACTTTAACTGTATAAAATATTTATTGGTTGTCATTGCTATCAAATTAAATGCCAATTCTTAACAAATATTCAGTTTTAATAGAGAAACCTTGACCGTTACTATCGCAGTCACGCTATTGTCAGGGCTTGCGTGTTTTTCTTAATTATACAATGATTATACTAACATAGTACGCTATTCCTGTATGCGACGTATATTTTAATTATATTACGTAGCACTTTCCTATCTTCCTCTGGCACGTATCAATTGTTCGTTTCTATTTGGAGAACATTGGTATTGGAAGTGTTTGCAGTATTTACTTTCTATCATGTTTTAATTGTTATGTGCGATGCGGACACATGCAATTTTACGTGCTTCAATGTTGTTTATCATTGACATCGATCACGGATTTGTTTTTCTTTAATATTATAAATGCATAGTATTTAATGCTGTATTATAATAATTTAAATGTAATTATAAATAGTGATACAAGTCAAAGGAAAAGCATTTCATGATATGAGTACACAATGATTAGGAATGGTTAACTTTAGGACCTGAGAAAGGTAGATGTGAAAGTTTGAGCAGACAGGAGTTGAAAACGCATTATCTGGAATCTAACAGTACAAACCACAAAAAAATGTTCATGTGATAATATAGCTTCCTGGTGTGAGAGTCGCTCTTTTCTCCAGTTAAATACCCAATTGGTGGTGAAGCGGAATTACTCATAAAACACATATTTATTTTTTACTCGTTCTTGGATTCCTTAGATGGATGTAATGTCATTAGATTGTGAAGTTTATAAATGTACTTTATTTAATCAAATATTACTTTTAATCTCTACCAAAAATATAATATGTCTTGATCTATGTTGCTGGGCAATATTTTATGTATAAGTCAGGTAGGAAATAGATGTATTTCTTAAAACATTTTAAAATGAAATCGAATTACCTAATCAGCTAAAAAAAACGTCAAGCTAGGTAAACCGTTTCAAATGATTGAATGATTTCTTGAAAGAAGGTGTGTTACGTTTTAAACAAGTAATGGTTATTGTATAATAATTCATAACAGTCAGGTATCTATCTGGGCGTATTATGTTACGAACAAGTGTTAAAATGTTGTATTTGTAATAAATTTAATTAACTGGTCTATTATTACTAGTTAGTTAGTATTTTGATGTTGACGTAATATTGGTCTAAAAATATAATAATTAATGGATAGATAGGGAGAATAAATTTAAGTACAAAAAAGTTACGTTATTAGTTATCTACATTAATATTATAAAGATGAAGAGTTAATTTGTTTGTTTGAACGTGCTAAGCTCAGGAACTACTGGTCCAATTTGAAAAATTATATCAGGTAAGATAGCCCATTTATTCCGGAAAGCTATGTATGTATCACAGACGAAGGCTGACCGAACCGATCGAAGCGTAATAAATAAAAAAATAACATAAATATTTTTATTGTATAACCCCGTTGAAAAATACTATTACAGACATGAATGAAAACGCGGAGTAATAAAACGGCGACATTTATTGTTTATTGGCGACATATATTTTTAAATATAAAGCGACTAATTCGATGTACACGAACATTATATTACGGATATTCGTATCCAATATGACAACTTTGATAAACGTTGAATATATTCAAGATGGTTATGACGTGTGTGAAATCGCATGGAACTTGTTATTATTCAAAGCACGAGGTGTCATAATGAGTTAAGCAGATTGCCAAACGGATAGTTGTATTTTAATTTATATTTCGACACCTAATTTGTTTTAACTTTGAATGGATGAGTTCACGCTTTTCTTTTCTTTATATTGAATGGCTATGACGGTTGTCGCTAACGTTTCACAAATGGTTCGCGTTTAAATTGAATGAGTATTGATTAATTAAAATGTCATTGAAATGCTTTCACCGAAATGTTACTCACCGCTAGCAGGTTCACTCGCTATAATATTAATGACATTAATATTATTATATATTAAATTAATAGTTTATTTATTGGATTGGGATATTTGTAAATTTCAACACCTGTGTTTAATTAGTGTATCATATAGCAGTGGAACTAATAACCGTGTATCGCAAAACCTTTGAAAAGAATTAGAGCTTGACCTGATGATATAAAGGTTATTTATCAATAGGACGATCTATTATGTCTATTTCGTTGAGCAAATTATATTATTTGCTCACTATTGTAGAGTTATATATTTAGTGTGACCATTGGAATTAGGAAAGCAGCTCATAACTGTAAGCCTATTAGTATAACGGCTAAACCAATAACACTTCGTTTATATTCAGTCTTAATAATTGTCATCTTTACATGTTTGCATTACGTGATAATTATCATTATATGTATGCATTTAGTGTTTGTTTTTGTTTGGATGTATACAGAGTATAATTGCGGTTGAATAGTCACATTCATATCATTCATTAAAACTTTTTAGACCCTCAGTTTTTTTGCCGAGACTGGCAGTTTCCATAATGTTTATTTAGAATTAAAAATTGAAAGGTGAATATTATTTATCTTTACTAAAAATAACTAAAACTATAAACATTATCTCAACATACATAGATAATTTTTATACTTTGTCACTGTAAATTTTATCAAAATGAGGTAATTTAAAGTGTACAATTAGAAATGCATAAACAAATATGCTGGCGGGTTTTTTTTTCAATTATTACTTGTATTTAAAACAGCACTGTGTTATAACATACGGTACACTTACGAATTGTGCATACGTGTGGCGCTGGCAGGTTGTTTTGCAACGGCCGGTTGGAGCCATCAGGTGTGGTGGACTGCACTCGGCTGCAGTTGCATAAACCAATTGCAAAACACGCATCGCGGTCACTGCCGCTGCCGAGCTAAGGGCATAGCCGCACCCTAACTACGATCCATTATCGAATGTATACCGCAGACACACAATTCTCATTTGCTCGTAATTTCGTTTATTTACGTGTCTACCTACAGCGGCTGGGCAGTGATATTTATTATTTAGTGTTAAGAATTCGAAGTATTGCAAATCGAGTTTCACTCGCGAAATACACTTGAAATTACATATTTGGCTCTTGTCCCGCATACTTTGGGTACATTATTTTATCGTATGTTTATAATAAAATTGTAATATTATGTTTTTTGCGGCGTTTACAAAAATATGGGACTAAAATAATGTTACAGACAATGTGTCATATGGGTCATATATTACGCGCGCGGCCAGAAAAGTGTTACGCCAAGTTAGAAAATATAAACCTACTAGAATATTCTATACTATATTTCGCAATTCTTTATAAATTATATCTATATTTAATACTAACATCATAGATATTTTTTTTTGCTTAAAATAAAAGTCGTTGAAATACTTGTTTGTAATACTAGCTTTTGCCTATTTCAAGGCAATTGCAATTCGGAGAAGTTTATATGTTGTTATATATATAAACCTTCCTCTTGAATAATAAATAAATAACAATACAATCTATCTATTAAAAAAACATCTCGATATGTTGCGTAACTTTAAATATCTAAAGATAAAGACGCACAAAGCAGCACAAAGCACAAGCAAAAAGCGACTTTGTTTTATAATATGTAGTGATGATAATTGTTAACTAACTAGTTTTTACACTTCATTCGCTTGTTCCAGCGCGTGACCACATGCGGGCCAGCATGCGGTACCCTGGGAGGCACCGCAACCTCCGGCGCGATGCGTCGCCTCGCATCCAGCATGCAAAGCACAAGCACAGGCTCCCTGCCAGACTACGGTGCACAGATCGTCGACCCCTACCGCCTGCTCGAAGACGACCTAAATGGAATATACGAAGACATACGATCGGTAAGACAATGGTCATAACGCTCGTGTAATATAAAGCGTAAATAGGTTTGTTTATAGCCGAAATTGTTCTTCGCTCGATGTATAGCGATAGAATACATCGGGTAAGTCGGGTACATAAATGCTGAGTTCAATTTTCTATAATTGGCACAAAGTATAAATATGAGTAAACAACACAACCCACTGCATCAAAATTGTCTATAAATTGTCTGTATAGTATTATTATATTCTGAAGTATTTTCATAGTATTACACTCTCATCTCATACACTTTTAATGACAGGCCAGGTTTCACCATTTTGTATTATGAAGTTGCTCGGAAATACTATAGAAATAAAATATAAGTAAAATCCATAAAAAAAATGTTTTATCAAGGCGTAGTTCAAGGATTATGTGTTACGTTTTAATTTAGTTAATAGCATTTTATGCTGTAATGCAAAGGTCGAATGGTGCTTACGCATAATTGTCTAAAAGTTATCAAGCACTAGCACGCGAGTAGGTGTGGGTTGTGTAATTTTAATCTAAGATGATTTATAACAGGACATGTGAATTTTTTGTGCTGACAATTTAACTATTAGCAACACGATTCGAACGGGCTTCGAATGGGTATCAGCGATTATTAGAACTATTCATTCACCCGATGCTTTATAATGTTGCATTCAACTGTGATTATTGTGCATGAATAGAATACATCATGATAGAAGTTTTTTATATTTACACATCGATACTCTTTAAGATTACAAAAGAAAATAAGATAATTATTTTCTCGTAGAAATTGAAATATCCCGTGTTGTAAATCGAAATAGTAAATGACGAAGGAGATTTATGATAAATCTGACTAAATATGGGAAAATATAAAACTGGAGAGTTTGTTGGCACGTATATAGTTTGAGATCCAAATAAGGACGTAGGAATATTGGGAATCCCATAGAAGCGGGATCCGTGCGGGGAAAAACCCCTGGACTTGTTTATCTCTTCCTTTGACTACGCGGACGGCAAGCTAGTATTAAAATATATATGAACATAACCAAGAAAGGTAGTAAGCGAAATTAATTCGTATTTAATATTTCATTTATCAATTATATAAATTGTATGAACACTAAATCAGTGCAGCGAATAACCTATAAGCTTAGTAAAGGTGCTACGAAAACGCTACAAATCGTAGTATGCAAATGTAGATCCACGTAGCTTATTTACTACACTGATGAAATATAATGATATGTGCAGTTGATTCAAAAGCAAGGTTATGTTTATATTGTTACATATGTTTTCGTGCCAGATTACTAATATTGCAGTAATCATTTATAAAATTGGATTTCAGACAGCTCTTTTGTAACAGTAGAACGATTTTTCAAAATCGTTGGTAATTTTAACGGAAAGAATTTAATTGCACGGAGCAAATTATGTCTTGCTACTTTTGTGTTGTCATGGCTTGGGGAAATGATGGCTAGTTCGCCTACTTTCTTACGTTGAAAACTTGTCTAAAACTAGGCTTAAACGCCTATACAAATGCAGTGATAATCTTGTTGCATATTTTCTAATGCACCTGGTGATGTTGTACCAGAAGTACTTATTTCTTCTGTGTCGTTACTAATATTTAGAAAAAAGGATGTTTCGTATCGATCCGTCTGAGAAGAAGCACAAAATGCTTTTAATGTACTTCGCGCAGTTTTGTAATTACTTGAGTTTCATAATAACATAATAATTGTGAGACAAAACGGAATTTTAAAGATTAGATTGGTGTCTACCTAAATATCCGTCGAGTATACAATTACGTTTAATATAGCGTTAGTTGCAAAAATCTGTTTCGCCTTTTGCTCATGTTCAGTCCTTGACATAGATGTCAGCAGGATGTGTTCTGAAATCATGATTCAAAATTATTTAAAATAAAGTTTAGGAGATACAATATTTGTTTTACATATACGTTGGTTTGTATATGAAACTAATACCTACAGGTAAAATGATCAAATTGTAATACCATTCAACTATCTACTGACCTTGAAACAATATTTCAGACTTTTGTATTCTGATGTCAAGCGTAAAGTGCAGTGAACGAACAACGACCTTCTTTTGAAATAACCTACCGTGACGCCGAGCTTTCTTTACTATCTGGTCTATTGTACGTTTATAATCTCATATTGCTTATACTGCCATAATCACAGCAAAACTATGTTAGTTTCATTAACTATAACAACGTTATTCATAACCTTCTAAACTAATTTTCAAACATCTGTGACGTGACCATAATATCGTAGCTCGCTAATGAATACATTGCATAGCAAATAATGTTGTAATATTCTGGCATTGACTGCTCTGTCCTAACATGTTAACGTCGATTAAATGTTGGCCCAAAAGGCAGTGTGATATAATTGAAAATTCCTCGTGGTCACGACAGCCAAGGATTCGAAAATTTTGTTCAGTATTTTCGTATCTTTTGCGCTCTAGCAAACTTGATAAAAGTCATCATAGTATAAATATTTGTGTATTTGCAATGTAAACTAGTATATCTGCAAATATTGCTTATTCTTTGTATGATAGGAATAAATGAAGATAATTAAGATTCTTAGATTGCACGTACAAATATTTATAACAGTAATAATATTTATTATTTCCAAGATAATTTTGCATAGTTTAACACGATATCCGTTTTAACAGTTGCATTAAGCTCGGTTCGAAATAATTATTAAATAGTATGTATGTTTGTAAGATTATCGTTTGATGTAAATCGTTTTCATACAAATTACAGCGTTACAATAGAATGGCGGAGGACAAAAGCATTAGCGATTTCGTCCGAGATTTACATTGTCTAAACACAATTTAAATTGTGTCGAATCAAGATTACTACATCAGATTATTTCTTAAGGACATTTACGACATCCCGAACGGAATACGATTAAATAACTACAGGTTGATGGTTACGGCATATCTTCGTAAAATATTGATAGTTATATCGATTGGTACAAATAGTTTTAAATATATTTAGTTTTAAGGTTATAATACGAAATTTTGAATCATTCACATCACATATGTGGTCTGTTAATTTCTTCCAAGGTATTTTATAAAAAAAAATGTGATCCCAACTCGACTTTAGTTTATTTGGCCTGCAGGAGCTGGAACGCAACACAAATCAGCCTGAATTGAACACCATAGCTACATATTACTTCGACGGTCAGGGTAAAGCTCTAAGGCCAATGGTGGCTATCCTAATGGCGAAAGCTGTCAACTACCACGTATACGGTGAAAATAGGTAAGTTTTCTATATAAATACCATGCTATACGAACCAATATATATGTATTTAATGTTAAAAAATACTGAGCAGCTTTGAAATGTACCATCTATTAAGCCGCTTTCCCAAATCGAATCTCGGATGATTTCTGTTTACAACTCTTTTCTGTTCTAATTCCTATAACTCAGTGGATTTTCAATCGATTGACGTGATTATATCGCGTTTAATGGAATATTGTTTATATTTGGATAAATTTTAATATTTCTTTTGAACCCTCTTTCGAAGGAAAGTCCCTTACCCGGTACCCTTTCTTTCGAAAAAGATTTTTGGTTCATCCAATATTCTCACTACCGCTCACTATTTAAAATTTGTTACGAAACTCATGTCATTCTGACATATTTCTTATGTTGCTTCGTTGCCAACATTATTAATTACTTCATTGTTTGCTACTTACAGGTGTTATATAATTGAATGAGTATCTGTTGCCTTTTCGTAATCAAACACCTGAATATCTTCGGCACATCTTCTAGACTATATCTTGTGTGCATATCTAAGCGTATCCTTGGTTGGTGATGATTAAAGTAGGCATAATAATTTGATCTTAATATATTATTCGCACGTAGACTATGATTCGCCGCGTATTGCCCTAACTATACACGTGGCGAATATTTAAGACGCTTTATGTAAGGTGCGTGCAAAGTCCGTCTGTGTGTAGAATAATTTATTAATGTTATATTATTAATACATACATACCACCGAGACTACGGTGACTGGGTAAAAACCCTAGGATGTGATGTTTGTGTAAACGGGAGCAATTTATATTATTTGAAAATTTTAGTTTAACAACACTGTTCTCAAGATATTGTTTTTCGATTCTTTCAAGGTATTCCGTCCAAATTTGTTAGATGTGTTTATAAAATTATCCTCGTATTATACATGTGTCATCTTATTGTAATGTAACATAATTAGCGAGTTTTGAGCATTGTGTACAAAGGAGAGTAGTAGTACTCTATCGACATTTAAGTGCTAATGGATTGGGGAAACACAATTACGCAACATGATTCAAGAAATTTATAAGGTTTTTTTTGTGAAATTTGTCACGGTTACCTAAAGAAAAATATCGTGAATGGTGCACATAATTCACTATCTTTTCATATGTGTAACATTATTTATACATTTTTATTCTGCCAGAACAAGTTTTTTAAAGAAAAGCATTGTTTTTTTTTCATATATTGGTGTATACATTTTTATCAGAGTAAATTTGAAGCTATTTCTAGGAAATAGATATTGCATATTTAATTCACCTTTCTTTCGATCTTTTTTTAAACGTATCATATTTACAGTGCTCTACTGCCATCCCAGCGGCAGGTAGCAATGATCAGCGAGATGATCCACTCAGCGTCATTGATCCATGATGACGTCATCGACCAGAGCGACTTCCGCCGCGGTAAACCCTCCGTCAACGTGCTCTGGAATCACAAGAAGGTAAGCAGTATTACATCACATCTCAATACATCGATTACGCCACCTATGTATGGCTAATACAGTGCTGCATGCTTGTAACATGACAACATTTGCCTAGGTTAGTTCGCTTGTCCATACACTTCGAACTAGCTTCTATGTTCACAGTTCACAGTCTCTAGAGTATTCAATTTACCTTTATAGAATCTATGAAGATAATCGGTTATTCCAGATCTATTTAAACTTGTTAATAAAATTAATATAATGCAACCTTCACAAGGACTGTCCATTTGTATGTGTCGGGATGCAGTAACGTCGTCCACTGTCGTATATATCAGGAAAATCCGACCGTGACATGAATATTAAATGTTCTACATCCATTAAAATTGAAATAAGACAAAGTACTATTGTAACGTCAGCTAAGATTTAATATACAACGAGACGTATAACCTTCGGCTCTCAATCTTCAGAACTAAATTGTAGTCCGATGATATAATAATACAATATTAATATATGAAAGGAATGTTGAAGCACCCGAATCGCTATTTACGTATGTGTATGATGTCTTTATGGGGAATTGAATGCAGAGTGAATGGATTATGACGACTCAGTTTTGGAAACAGGGTTTCTGATTGTTGCTAAGGCACGTGATCTTTACATTATGTGTCATAAGTATTGTGTGTGAATAATTATTATGAGACATTAACTCAGAGCTAGTTTGTGACTTTTCTGTGTCAGAGGTGCGGTCTCATTACAAACACTGTTACGACATTTTTTCTCGAATTAAGTTAATTGTATTGCTAAACCCTTGTATTCTGTTCGTCAAAATACGTAAGCCTAAGCCTAAATGGTGGCGGTTTCGTGAATATTCGAAATAAAACATATGCATCCATCGTAATTAACAAGTATTGTTTTTTTCGTGTGAATCTGTTGTTTCTTTTGTAATATTAAAATGTGAGAAATAAAAGAGTTTCTACAGATGTAAACAATTAAACCGTGTAAAAAATGATTGATAATTTAAAAGGAACCTAAGAAATTTCTAAATCCCTCTAAAGAGGGTAAGAATAAAGGATCCTATAATGTTTGTATATTTTACACATATGTAGTATAAATACTACACTCAACATATAATATGTATTTACTTTAGTGGCCGCAAGTAGGCCACTACTACGCCATTGAAGAAACTCACCGATACGTTAGTCAGTGAGATCTCGTAGTGGCATATTTTACCAATGACTAACCTCGAATATATGACGCCACTACTTTCTTCACCATATTTGAGGCATGCTTTCAAAAGGAAACGGATTTTTAGTATAATTTCTCGACTAGAACATAATCATTCATGATTAAACCATATTTAATCTAAACCATGTACTCACATATAGGTATATATTATTATTGATCCAAGTAGCATTAGACTAAGTACAAGAATAAATTACGAATATACATAATTATTATTCAAGTAAATATTGACACATTACGCGGATTTCTTACTTCCTTGTTAAATGTGAAACATTCCTACTCGTGCGTTAAGAGGATGTAATAAAACAAGCGTAATATAAAAATGATTGAACTGCGTCGATTATAAAAAAAAACAAAATGGATGAGGAATTTGGGTCATTAAGTCACGTTAAGGTTCTTGCCCTACATAAAAAGAGAACACGAAATGTGGGAAGTAGTCCGCATACGCCTAGTCGCTAGAACATCGGGCAGACGATGCCGCCTTTCTCTCTCATACCAGTTAGAGTGAGACGACATGACTGCGGGTACGCGTGCACGTAAACAGCGTTCGAGAGTGGAGAGAAACAAGTGAGGCACCGAAAGCTGACGACCCCTGGTGAAAGTGCCTTGCGGTCATCTCTTAAATTATTTTTCATTTGACTCACTCCCGCCTTTGCTACGATTCGAGATATCAAATGTTTAATGAACTTCATAGTGTCGTAAGAAAATATTCTCTTAAGAAAGTATTTATCGTTACATTGAATTTGGTACAAATTTATAGGACGGTCCCTTGAACAGTAAGGCGTCTGACACGAAAAATGTGAAAATGTGAAATATAATCTCAACAGGCGTTACAATGGATCACTACCCATTTCACTAAATATTTCACTAAATATCGTTAAATTATGTTTTTTATATTTTATGATATATGATAACTGAGCTGGTGGTTCGCCTGATGGTAAGCGATCACCACCACTCACACATGAGCATTGGGAAATAAGACCCGGCCGCCTCGAATGCGTTGCCCACTAATAGGGGGTAAAGGAAAGGGAAGAATTGAGGGCATTAAATAAAAAGACTCACCGAGCGAAACACAATAGCGTCCTACTATTTCACGCCGATCTACCTCACTCTCAATGTTTTATGTTGAATCTATTAGATCTATTCAATCTGTTAAGGCTTTTTTCTTCAAAATATATCCGTTGCTTTCATATAACTTTAGTATTTATGCGTAGATTATCCACTGGCGTAAACTTTAGCTCAGTATTTCTAAAAAGCTGTTTTATCTAAACGCAACGAATCACTTATATTACATAAATGTATTTTATACATTAAAACAAGTTACATGTTACACGTAATAAACCTAACCCTAACTTAACCCTAGTTCTTGGAATAAACCTATAAAATACAGAAACAAAGATTGATCGTTAAAGATGTTCTACAATTTAAATGCTCTTTGTTTAACATAACTTATACGCGCTACGCGTATCACTTACAAGGATAATCGCATAGAAACAAATGTTCCGGCTAATAAAAACGCCTTAAAACGTATAAATAACTCAATCACCTTTGATGATGTTAACGTTTCAAATATATTCGCGAGAAGAATTATATCGAACGGTTTATGTTCTAATATTGACTTAGCTTATTGAGTGACTCTCATCCACGTTCTAATAACCAGTATTAGGATTATGTAATTTAAATTAATATTGATTTTTCTGTTTCGTCTGAATTTGTACCAACCGTGTATGTTTCTCAGTACACAAACGCCTCGCTATGATATCGGGGTGCGTCTGTTTGAACACCATTTACGATCACGTTACTATGCACATTATGTGGAATTATTTACCGATGTCGTAAACGTTTTACGTGTACAAAATTAATGAAGAATTGCCTTCATTATTATTGTTTCATACGCCCGTAGTTTCTTAATGAACTGTGTTTTGCAATGTAATGTGCGAGAGGGTGAACTGTCGCAAGTGGTGGTCGTTGACATTCGCGTTTTCCTTATATTCTCATTTAAATATGCGCATTCTGCAGGAGCTTTGTGTCTTACAAATAGACGTACGCCACAATAGATGTGGTTGTCAAGGATGCAAAGAAACGTCAGCGTCGAATTGCCGATTCCTATCGTACCTGCTACCATTGTTCAGAATATGTCTCGATACTTATTGTTTGCAGGGCTTTGCTATGCCGTGGGACATGATGTTTTAATCAAGTCCGTGCGCGTCTGGAATATAAATGCATATCTTACATGTAAAGTGTAATATTTTAAAACGCGTTATTTTTATAGTTATTAACGCCCACCTTATCCATATTTATGTTTTGCGTCGCTAATATTTAGACTTTCTGGACTTATCGAATCAGCCTTTTCAAAAGGTACGACAATCTAATCATGATCATGATCGAAACTTTTGTACAGACGAATACATACTGTAATTAAACCAATCTGTTTTCTGTGACATCCGAAACCGACTCTCGGATTTTGATTTCAAGGCCAGTCGTTAAATAGCTTTCACTGCTACAAGCGATATCATAATAAGCGTTTATTTTATTAACTCAAATATCATAAACAGTCTAAATATGGAACTTATAAAATCCTCTCGTAATTTATTTTAGGAATTCATAAAATAAACAAAAGTCGGTCAGTAGGCGTATGCTAATTCGAAATGCCTATAATCAGCAGACACGAGTATATTACATAAACTTTGTTCTCGTAGAAGCCCTTTATTCTTATATCAACCTATTTATTATTACATAAGAGTTGACTTTTTAATAGTTCAGCATATATAGTGTTGTAATGTACTCGTTGGTGACAATTCGTGAGATAATTTCGTGTCCGGCTGCGCGTTCGTGACCCGCTGTAAGAAAAAAATAAATGATTTGCCTTTTCCTGCGGTTCACGATGCAGTAATCATTACTAATTACACCCCTGACACATTGTCTTTTTCACATGTTACTTAATTCCGAAAATATGTTCACTGCTGTCATAGCTTTGCGACCGTTAACGTATCCTTATCCTTGTCAAAAATGGAAATATTCCCAATATAATGGATTTTTAATGTGGTAAATGTAGCACTAAATAAATAAATGTATTTTATTAATGCCTAATCACAAAATTGTTCGAGTGAATTAATAAATGTAACGTGATCTCAACTTCCAATTTAATATCAATAAAACATGGTACATCATGTTTCAATCCGGTAAACTTATAATTTTTATCTAAAACAATTAATTTGCATTGGTATTAAAGTTAAATTATTTCATGAAATTGTACAAAGTTACATAAAATACGTGCCAATAATAAAAACTATAGAAGAGACGGACGGATGGAGCCTAGTTTGGCTAGATGTTTTAACACAGACTAAAATCAAAATAGTACATACGAGTATATACACAAAACATTTTGAGTTTTAGTTAACAATACATATTTAATTAAGAGTTCCTTGTTAGCTTTCTTTATCTCCAAGTTCCGTAATTAAATGTTTGTTTAAAAAAATCAAGGTTAGTAGTTATTTGTTTAGACGAGTAAATATGGCAAATTGCAAATTTATGAAACGTGTGTTTGCAATTGTAGATCAGGTTTTTAAATTCTGCTCGTAAATGCTTCTTGGTCGGACTATATCCGGCATCTTACGAATACAATAGGCACCTTAATTATATTTATTAATTACTCTACGATGAACCTCATTACCTTATGTATATAAAGTTCCAAAATTCAAAAATCTTATTCTGTAAATTAATTACTCGTTAATTGTACTTTGTTGGTAAATAATAATAAAACACATTGTTATCAATGTCATGTAAAACGTAACGAGAGCATTTTATTGGTCCAAAACGATACTTAACAGTTTACCTTATCTATTACCTTTAAACGAGCAATTCTTGTATATATATATATATATATATATATATATATATATATAATTGGAATCTCGGAATCGGCTCCAACGATTTTCATTAAATATAGTATACAGGGGGTTTCGGGGGCGATAAATCGATCTAGCTGGGATTTTTTTTTAGAAAATGTCATGATCGTGTTTTATTCGTGTTTTTTTCCTGACATCTATTGGTGAATAATAATACTATTTTGCTTCGTAGATAGCTGGACAACTGAAATAACCCATAGGCACTTTTTATACCGATATTCCTACGGGATACGGACTTACGCGGTTTCAACCGCGGGTCACAGCTAGTTATATTTTATGATGACAAATTCGATTCTATCAATCTTATTCTCAGATGAAATCTCGCCAAAAGATTTCATTAGACGTGTCTTAATGAACGTGACTATTGGACTATTGCTTTCTATTGATCGTTGTGTGACATAGCATTTCGTTGAAAGCAAAATTCGTTCAACACTTTCCTCGACTGACCTAGCTGCCGTTAATAAAGAGTTAAGTAAAACTGGTCTTTATAACAGTACTCGGCGGGGAACGCTCGGGGGGATGTGGGTCGAGCGGCTAACTTCGTCCTATGATTTACGTATATAGCGAGATACCGCAGATAAATAATGTATGCATATTGTATGCACCTGCCCGGAAAATCAGATTTATTGCACAGCTAGCTTTATGGTATTGGTTTGATTAAAGATTTAATTATTTTCTTGATTATTCTTATTGAGCCTCGGTATTCGCTACGCTTTGTCTCGTACTGTAACCTTTTACTAACTGAGTAACATTTAACGCGGTATGCCAATCACCGGATATACAACTTGGGTAATACAGAAGGGTATAGTAAATATCATCTCTGATGACAAAAGTTATCTTTAAAAATATGATTAAAAAGGGTTAAGAGATGGTACTATAATACATAAGCTATATGTATTTATGTCAAATCGATTTAGTGTGTAAAAATCATTTAAATATTACAAACTAGAATACGTTTTTTGAATATATACACATTTCAAATTAGCATGCAACTGATCTTGCTACGGCAAAGTTCAAGATTCTCTGAATTACGATAGAAATACTTGACGTGAAGTATTTCGTAAGAACAGCGTTGCACCATTTATACTATTTTTATTTTGCATCTTTGGGTCAGGGGCACATTGGACGTTCCTATGATTTTATGGCATCTCAATATATATTGCAAGTACGAAAAATATTTTATCGCTATTAGTTCGTTCGTTCGTCATACAACTCATGAAATAACTCGAAGATTGTACGTTGGAATGTTATGATTTCTATCGAATTTCTATCATTATACAGAAATCATTGAGGCTGCTTTTTATAGATAAATGCCGTCTTATTAAATAGACGGCATTTATCTAAACGCAAGACGATTAGTTTTTGTAGGAGAGCCTGGTAATAGTTTTTCTTTTTATATATGATTTCACATATCCAATAGGCTTCCATATGTCACTATAGGATCTAGCCAGGTGTGTTGTAACGATGCCCACTCGTTGGCCACTAATCGCCTCAACATGCCTGCATGTTTCGCAAGTGGACTGGACCGACCAGTCACTCGATGCGAAATACTTCAATCGACATTTATTCGAATAAATCTTGATCGTTTTGATGGCAGAATACTATAAAGAAATCGTGAATATCCATTTCTAGCTATAGTGATTGCCTAGTAAAATAGAACTTCTACAAAAATTTTTAAATTAAACAAACCGACTTATTTATTAAAACATATGCGTTGGTCATTGCAACGGATTCATCATATAAATTTGAAGATGACTAACTTAAAATATAATAAATAATAGTTTAAAAAAACTATAAAACACGCTTTAACAAAAATCATATTTTGCAAATTGAAAAATGGAATAATTTTATCAAATTAGTGTATTGTCATCGGTCCTCAATAAATCTACAAAGTTTGAACGAAATCTGGCCGTTTAAAGTGGGTCAAAATCGCGCCCAAAGAAGTCGGTTACAAACAAACATACAAACAAACATACAGGTGAAGCTAATAAAAAGCGTGTAAAAAAAACCAGTGACTATATGCTCGTTTAACAGTTAGAAGCCAATATTTGCCCCGCTAAAAACATTGAAAAAGGTGAAAAGACACACCTATGTTTAAATATATTAATACACGTTATATCGCGGGCTCCGTTAATATTTTATCAATAAATTACGCGACTGGTAGACTGTAATTCGTTATGGGTGTCGCAATAACCTGATATTTGATATCCCAGTTTCTCAAAGACGATTTTAGATGGCTAATACAAAAGTGGTCATGCGAGGGGGGATGAGAGGGGAGTCAAGGCCGGCCGCGTGACACACATCCCGCCACATTCACCTTCCGACTGCCACCTGCACCACCACTGTCAAGGCTGCCTTGCGAAATACACGCCACCAGCACGAGTTCACTCGAGACCCACTTGTGAAAATAATGTCGCAACTCTTGATCATGTCGAAAAGCTATCTCAAGTTCATAGAGCTTATTCAAATATGTTTTGATTATACACTTGGGATTCTTGTAGTGGTCACTACAATACATTATGCCAACGGTTATTCCGAATTGGTATCGGTTTATACGCTTTGTTTAAATGCTTTTCAAGAATCTTGACGTGACTAGGTAATTTTGAAGTAAAAAAGAAATTAACATTCAGTAAGGAATACACCTCATAAATAATGGTACACTATTGTAACAAGGGGTTGATTACTTCTGTAGATAATGCGGAGCATGCAAAGCTTGCATTTTAATTTATAGTGTAAATAAATTGCAAAGTAGAAACTCCAAACGCATTTAGAATTTACTCATCGTGAAATCGTAGAGATTTTTCTGGTAAATTATTCATATGACTCGCGATGGGCGAACTTTCGACGTAAAAGCCTTTCACTCTTATCGCCGGTCATGTGCAAAACCTCAACGTAAAACCGAGTTAGACGACCTTCGCTTTCTCGAACAATAATATGTAATGAACTGGCGGGAAAATAAATATGTGCGTAAAGTTTAATTGTGTTTAGTTGTATCAAGGAGTACCTTGAACTAAACTTTAAATTTACCTTTATTTAGCAATTTACTTCAGTCATTTTAAAAATAAATTAATAATCTCAAGAATACGTTAAGCTGTAGAGATGCATGTGTACAAACGTAATGGTTAGTTGAAGTTAGAGTATAGCGGATGCGTTTTTAGTTCGGACAGGGGCGGACCGCAGAAAGTGTGTTAATGCGTGCACGTTTTGCGCAACGAAGCGCGTACGACACGCGCCACAAGCGGCGATGTACCACACCTGTGCAGGATCCCGTTGTGTTGGATACATCTTGTGGTTTATAAATATAGACCCGGAATTTCCTTGTGATGCGATTGCAGTACGCTAGGAAATCAAAGTCCTTAAAAAAACATGGCACCTAAGCTTTTGCTAAAGCTTTCGTTTTACGGCAAAGTCATACGAGTCCAAAATGTCTGATACCATACACACAACTACACGAAAATAAAATTTTATTAAAGTGGCAAATGTGTGAAAGTAAATTGGTGAAATTTTTAAAACGGATTTATTACAAAATATAACGTTTTAGACATTAAGTATAACTTGTATAGTTTCTAATCTATCGTATATTAATTTACGACTTTACAGATTTCAAGTAGATGTTATCCGATTCCGAAACGATCATTAACTATTTAATATAAAAGAAATCTAAAGTACTTTAGCCTCTGTCTAATGGTATCAACAGTTAGGTGAATAATTTAATCCATTTGTCTAACTCTTTTATTTCATATATATAATAATTTTAAAATTTGCTTCATCTATCATTTTTATGAATAAAAGTAATGTCCGGCAATTAGGAGTCAGCTTTTAACTTTACAAGGCCATTAATTAGAATGACAATTAAAATTTTTAATAATTGTTAATAAATTTTATAATTAATTTAATTATATAAATTAGAGAAAGCAGTGTGAATAGTCAATTACTTTTCACTGTTGGTATAATATTGCTATATAAATAGGAATTCATATCATAATCATGAATCATCAAGCGGCCATTTAAATTTGATATTAAAAACGGTTCTTTCTGCAGTTAGCTAACTTTGACCTTGTAATGCTTAGTGTCTTGGTCTTGCAGGACAAAAATGCTTATTCCCAGTGACTTGCATATTGTAACAATAAAAAACATTCACACATTACCTACATAATAAAGTATTGAAATCTATTGAAAATCTTTAAAGGTCTTAGCAGTTCAAGGGCGTGTTGCATAAAATGTTTGATCACTACTAGAGAGTCCATTGAGTAAATATTTGGTATTTTTTTATTCTGTTTTGCATAATGCATTTAACTTATCAATGGAAGCTGACAAGCTTATTAACAATTGCGCGAACAAAACAAAAATAATACTATTAAATCTTAAATTTACTCTTTAACTGCATATGCGGCGGCTTCGCAACTTTTTGCCCATTCCTACAAAAATTGCGCTAGCACAGTCCCTTCTCCTTCCTATACTTGATTACGCTGATGCATGCTTACCTGACCTGTCAGTCGAGCTACTTAATAAACTTGAGCGTGTCCAAAATTTCTGTATAAGGTTTATTTTCGGCCTCCGAAAATATGACCATGTTTCCTTCTATAGAAAAAAGCTCAAGTGGCTTCCAATCCGTCTTCGCCAGGATCTACACTGTTTGCATTTATTGTTCCGTATCCTTTTTGATCCTTCGACTCCCACTTACCTAAAGTCCAATTTTTCCTTCTTGCACAGTGAAAGCTATTCTCTTCGCTCTGAAAATAGGCTTATCCTGCGAGTTCCGAACCGACGTACTAATTTCCCTGCCACTAACAGTCCGAAAAGCTCAGAGTGCCTCGCAGTTCAAGAATCTAGTACGTCAACACTTTCTTTCCCTTCCTAGCTTGGCTCAGTAATTTGTTTATGTGTTTGTTGTTATTTTATTATATTCATCATCCTAAGTCTCCTTTATATATTTGAAATTAATATTTAATTTGATGTATATGTATATATGACAATGTTGTACGTATTTGTGTTATGTATTTGTGTATTGTATATGTATATATTATATTATGTATATGTTTGTAAGTTATTTTGCTATTCTGTTTCTCGACCCGCCAGTACTCAATTAATGCTTGTTACCTTTTGCCCGGGTTGCCTGGAAGAGATCACTTCTGAGTGATAAGGCCGCCCAACAAATTGTACTCTTCTTCTTTTTAATGGTTATTAATATATATATATATATATATATTTTTTTTTTTTTTTTAAGTTTCTTGTACAATTTTTGTTAAAGAGTAATAAAATAATAAAATAAAAAAAATGTTTTTAAGAACTGTAAAATACTCAATATTATAATGAAACAGTGATAAGGAACTACAGTAACCGTCTCATTCCAGTCCGTGGTTATCGTGATCGGAAATAGATATAAATTGAAACCGTTCCACATGCTAACAACAACTACCGACTTTACTTTCTATTTAGTTTTTCCATGTAAACGTTCTCATCATGAAGGGTTGTTAGCCTCTGCATATAACATAAAATTTTGGAAGCATGTAACTTTCAAACTCTTAATACTTCATAGACTTTGCTTTCATACTGCATTCTTATACATTGGCATATATTTAGAAGTCATCGACACATAGAGGATGGAATTGCATATCGATTCAGTCCATTTACACTCGTCTTCATACCATTCTTTGTTTCGATTAATTTACGTTTCCTAAATATTACAAATATAGATTTATGACTGTTTGAGGATATAAATTAAATTACAAATACAATTAAAAATATAAAAACGCAGATAGCAAAGATAGTTTGCTAGGAAATGAAGCAACTGTATTTTATTACTGAACCGTTAACGTAAGTCGATTTCTCAAGGCCAAACAATCTATAGCTCGGGCTAAACTATTCGACGCAGATGTGCCAGTTTGTTTCCCATTAGTCCCTTTACATACCTATGTGTAGGTGTGCCGAAGCCGGTCAATCGATGTAGGCTAACCAGTGGCCAGTGTTTGTTAATGAGCGGAGTGACGACTCGGGTGCCAAGTCACTGAGCCGGCGAAACCGCCGTACGGCATTAGTATGCCGGCGGATCACAACTTTCTACGCATTCTTGACGGCAGCAGGAGAAATGAGCGCTACATACACGTAACAATTATTTATTGTAAGCATAGGTTTAGTCCTCGTTTTTGAGTTCGTACAGAATACTTGAATTGATGGTGTCGTTATTTTTTATCAACGATTACTTATCAACACTTTGATCTCTTCCAAAAAAAATTTTTCCTTTACAGCTTTAACATACCAATATTTTACGATAATAATGAAATTTAGTAGTACCAGATAGTATTAGGCACCGCCCGATATTTATGTGTTCGTTAATTACGTCGCAGGCGGTTGTCATTGAACTGAATTCATACTGCGAGTCCACTTAAAAATTTGTCTGAGCGCTATTCGGCAATACTATTTGTGGTCAATTTTTGCGCTAGACACTGCAAGGTTGTTAAACTTTGTCATTAGGTACATATTTTTTAGCTTTGTCATAAGTTCTTATTTTTTAAATACACGCAGTGTATAATGTCTTCATAATCTAATATATAAAATTCTTGTGTCACAGTTTTCGTTGCCATACTCCTCCGAAACGGCTTGACCGATTTTGATGAAATTTTTTGTGCTTATCCGGTATCTATGAGAATCGGCCAACATCTATTTTTCAAACCCCTAATTGATAAGAGTACGGCAGAACAGCGTTTGCCGGGTTTAGCTAGTATTTTATAAAAGTGTTCTAATTCTATCTGTCTCACTTTATGATTCGAAATATTTAAACTTTCACATTTTTTGCTTTGACTAAATTAAAAATCGAGGATGTGATTATTAACGAAAGTCAGGATTCTATTCCGTATAGCGTCACTAGGCAGTAGACATTCTCGCTTTCAATAACACAAATATTTATTCATATCACGATTTCTTTATGATAAATGCGTTATGTCTGAGATTATATAAATATACCTAGTTTCAAATTAATAAGTCTACATAATTTACGATTAGTGAAAACGATAAGGTTGTTTCATATATTGTTTTCAGGGTTTGATTTGTGGCTAAAACCGTAGAAAAGCTTACCTTAGATGAAAAGTTGTCAACCATTATTCGTCTTTTAGAATTTGTAGGAATTTTGAAGTTTTTAAGTTAACCAATCGACCTGAATTTACCAATCCTGATGGTTTGAATACTAAGAATAACAAAACATGGTCTGATAACGATAATGATTGTGATAATCGTGATCTAGGACAAAGGTCTTCTCCTTTGTCCTAGATCACGATTTATTGAAATGAAAAACTAATTATTCATCTCTTTACCCAGGTCAATCGTAGGTTAAAAAAAATTGAGTATGGTCTATGTTTCCCGGTAAAGCTGTAGTTTCTAATGTCTAATAAAAAAGCATTTTAAAATGGATCCATTACTTTTTTATTTATTGTAACAAAGAGACTATCGGATCTTTCCTTCTTATAAAATTAGTATAATAATATAGATGCTATCTTACAAATATTTATTGATGTTTTCAGGTTGCAATGGCCGGCGACTTCATCCTCGCTGTGGCGTCGATGATGATAGCTCGCTTGCGCAGTGATGAGGTCACGCTGGTGCTCAGTCAGGTACTGTCACGTTCTCATTACACTCATTATATAGCTGTTGCTCGCGGCCTTGCCCGCATGGATAGAGGAAGTAAAGAAAAATAGTTTATTTCACTTCTCTGGTCACCGATCTCCAGATGCGAATATCATACCTCGAAATCCGATTGCGACGTGAGATAAAGATACATACGCCGTAATAAATTATTAAATATGTAAGATTATAATTTATTAAGTGAGAATACACATACACAGTAGGTTCCACATGCAACTTTATCTATTCTCAAAGGAATATTTAGAATTATTCCCATTTCTGCAATATTTATCTTTGATGCCTCGCTCCCAAAATGAGCGTGATGCTATGTAGTTAACAGCCTTTATTATAGCTAGACTATCCAAAAAATATGTTTGTTTATTTCCATTCCTTAAGATTTTCCACTAAACGAAATCCTTTTAGCTTAATAGTAATGTAGATGCTTAAAAATATGCTGGTTACAAATGTGTACACGTAATTGCAGTTATTAGAATAAGTTTTTATAGTGGTTCTTACGGATACTGATATGAAATATAACTGTTTCCTTCGAATATGTTTTTTATTAAGTTACGTGTAAATAATTGCAGAATTCCCCGCAACCAATATAGCAATAACACATTGTACGAAGTGGTAATGTAGATAACGGTGTTTTTATGATAATTTCTTCACAGTTGAAAGAGTATTTGGGATAAAGGATTACACTGAACTTATATATCCCTTAGGATTCTAGCGTGATAACAATGCATTCATACATATTGAAATGGTAATAGTTGTCTATACATTGTTTGAAAGATCACTTAAAGTATTTTGTTCTTGAAATACATTGATATTTATGTATTATCATATTTTACAATTCATGTAAATGCATTATCCAATTGTAAGAGCAAATATATCTGAGAATCTAATTGTTAGTCTTAATGAGATACTTCTTTTTTGCTTATGTAATTATCTCATCATCTATCATATTTGTATGTTCACACGAACTCATTTGCTGTTGTATGATTTTTCCAATTTTTTATCCGTTGCAGTGCTAAGCATGAAGTTATATGAATAATAATTTTATATGCCATTCGTATATACATTATTAAGAAAAAGTTACGGTAAAGAACTAATGTTGTTAGAAACATGATTGAAGAATATTAAATAAATTATATTTTCTTGTACTATGAAACAGTATTAAACATATGTAAAGAAAATAAATAATCAAAATGTTAGTGGCTAACTAGAGATTTATTTGTGTGTAATTTACATTTAAATTCAAGACTATGAAATTGATATCGTTTTACTAAACTTTTAATGGCACAGAAACCATTCCTTCATCCGTTTTATAGGTCTATTAGTAAGGTTCAAAAAATGACTCAAGTCAAGTGTCAACGTCTACTTTTCTGTCTCGTTGCGTGATGAAATTATTAATTCGAAACTATACATATCAAACAGATTTAATGGTGATGAATGGTACGTCTTTTTGCATAATCATATGTCATTCCAATTTCTTATACAAAAGGATACCAATAACGATCAGGTACAATGTACAAGCTTTAAAATACAGTGAATATTTGACGAACACACTTTTTTGTGGTGAATTTTAAGAGAAATTTATTAAGGGCATCATCTTACTTCGTAATTTTTATTTAACAATTATAACTTCTCATTGCAGGTGGTGACTGACTTGGTACAAGGTGAATTTATGCAACTTGGAAGCAAAGAAACAGAAAATGAAAGATTCGCACACTACCTCACGAAGACATACAGAAAGACCGCGTCGCTTATTGCCAATTCCGTTAAAGCGGTAAGTATTGGATTGCTCTTGAAAGGAACAATAACAAAATTCAACTTTGTATGTTGTACTGTATTGTATTAAAATATTATATTTCGATTACTTGTAATTATATACAAATTTTGATATTTTCAACGATCTGTTTTATAAAGCAGAAACATAAACCTAGGACACGGCCCTATATCTCCTACATTTATTTTACATCATAAAATAATTATAGGTACACTATACTGTCATAATGTCATAAGACAATTGCCATACACCAGCATATGAGAGTAAAGCGTATTCAAACCATCCATTATCACAGGTTGCACTATTAAGCGGTGCGGACGAAAGCACGTGCGAGCTCGCATTCCAGTACGGGCGCAACGTGGGCCTCTCCTTCCAGCTGGTGGACGATTTGCTGGATTTCGTGTCCTCGTCGCAGGCCATGGGCAAACCCACCGCCACCGACCTCAGGCTTGGACTTGCCACTGCCCCCGTACTGTTTGCTTGTGAAAAGGTGAGAAAATATTGAATATTGTCTGTTCAAAAAATGTACTTGTATGTTATATGTTACGATTGGATGAAGTTCAATCTCTTAACATTCATTATATTTATATTTACAAAGTCTTTATTGACTTTATTGTCTTTATTTACAAAATATATAATATTCGTTATTTAATATAGACAAAATGTCCATTTTGAAACAAATTACAATTATCCACACCAACAATAACCTAATGTTTAATCGCTACATTCGAGTACATTCGACATTTACCGAATGTGGCTGTACACACACAGCAAGCGGCAAACGAAGTGAACCGCAATCTGTCCCGCAGTACCCAGAGCTGAACCCGATGATAATGAGGCGGTTCCAAGAGGCGGGCGACGTGGAGAAGGCGTTCGAGCTGGTGCACAAGTCGCGCGGGCTCGAGCAGACGCGCTTCCTCGCGCGCAAGCACGGCCTGGAGGCGGCGCGCCTCGCCAGCGAGCTCGCCGACTCGCCCTACCAGAAGGCGCTCGTCGTCACCACCGACCTCGTGCTCAACAGGATCAAGTAGTGCGCAGGTGGGCCTCCGACCTCACCTCTAGCGAGCCTACGGAAGGTGGACGCTGGTGTTATGTCTCCTTTATAGCTGCTGTGTCACCTGTACGGGGGTTTCTTGGAGAGGCTTTGTGTATACGGATGGTGGATGGTGGAATTATGTCTTTGTAGAAGTGGTGTGTAAGCCCCATGTTCGTACACTCAAGTTATACACAGGTGGGGTGATTAACCTCAAAGAGCAGCTTCTTTGAGAACTTCTATATTGTGTACCAGGATTAGGATTGGTGACTCGTTCATCTTAATACAGCTGCTGTGCATTAAGCCTCACTGCTCGTACACTGCACAAAAGAGGAGTATTGTAAAACGCCTCGTGACCAGCAGGATCAACTTTGATGTTCATAACAACAGTGTAATAATAATAATAGTTATGAACATCAAACTCGATTGTGAAAATGTTAAGAATTCAATGATGAACCAACAACACATTGTACACCAATCATTAACTAGACATTAGAGGTCAAGTTGGCCCATACTAGACATGTTGAGTATTGTATTTCTTAATGTTTCATTTACTGACCTTGATCCAAGTTGTAACCGATTCAAAGACCAGTGGGACTACCCAGTTAAGCATTGTTCCATCTCTGTAAAGTGCTAAAACAATTAAAAATCTTCGTAATCACTTCTTGCATATTGAGATCAAGTGAAACATGAAGCGTGGGAAGACGTTGACGCAATTAAGAAAAGCAATCACCTCTTATGGGCTTAAATATCACTTGTTGCGAACAAAGGTTGGCCCTCTTTGGACGTACCATTTTGCGAGGTTACGGCCATTTCGCACGTTCCACTTGATATAAAGAATGAGATGGCAGATTTTCTATGAAGGATGTAAAAATTTAGATCGGAAATCTAACTTTCACTACACGCCAATGAATAAGAGCGAGAAGATATGGTCTTTAATTAATATTAATAGTTTATAGTGATCCAAGTATATTGTTTTGGTGTGCGTAGTTTTTAAGATGTTAAAATTATACACACTTCAATAATGCATACTTTTTAAACGATTGATAAGTTTACTCGCTTGTGCGAAAGTAATTATAAAACTAATTACTGCGATGTTTAAACTCAACCTTGGCTGTATTTCTTGGTATGCAAGCCAACAATTATCTCGACTCTTTTCGTTATTTTTTTCATCTCGTGTCTTTTAATTAAAGATTCGAACGATAATAATTGATAATACATTCTTAATAAAAGTAAGACATTATAGGATTAATTTGTTTGTGTGTGTGAATGAAAGATTTATAGAGACTTGTGTGCGTTAGTGTATATTGTATTTCGTGTATGTGTGTGTGCGTACCTAAGGCGATATAATATCGTAGATATTTTACGTCATATTGTATCCTTTGAGCCTTACGAATCATAATTTCACTCCAACATATGTCAACATGTGTTTCGGTGTACACAAAAATTATTTTATTTAATTAGTTAACGGTTACGTATAACTTTCGAAACCATATTTATTCTTCGTTTGTCTTTCGTTTATGTGACCTGATTTATGTTAAGTTTTATTTCGTTTCTTATTACGTAAATTATCTACGAGTAAGAGCCGAGTTTCATTCGATCGAACGTGGCGTTAAACATCACCAATGTAACACGAGATTTGAATGCGTTTCTTTTTGAATTCAGGCATTGTTAAAGCTCCAACTAAAACATAGTTTCGACCTTCTGGAGCTCGGCTCTCTAAGCGTGTTTGTGACATTCGTTACCAAATATCGCTGTACATAATAAGTGTACAATATGCTCAACTCATTTATTATTGTATCCATTTATTTTGTGCGAAATAGGCTATTTTATTTTACTCATACTGTATATAGCTGTATTAATTACTCTCTGTTATGTGCAATTTATAAAGCGCCTGTATACAAGTTCACGAAATCATCACAAAATTAATTCCATTCAGATAATCTATCCGTGTAAATACTGCAAGTCATTGGATAAGTTACCCGTGTTGTATCTTCAGAACCAATTACCTCAATCTTTAGTATACACGTTATGTACTAAGAGGTGTACATGTATTGTTCTTAAATAGTATTAAATTATTAGTTTTGTACGTTATTGCACAATATTACTTAGGAATATATTGTTACATACCGTTGCGTTAAAATAAAAAATTATCATATTACAATTGTAAATAATGTTACTGTGGGATATAATCGTTGATATTGAACGAATTTATTGTCGACGTATATGAATATGTTATTGTCTAAAATGTGCACTCAGAGCACGATGTTTATTACTTAATAAAAATATTAGTCATATGCTAACTCTTCGTATAGACCGACTCGACGACTGCGCTAGATATCACCATAATAGTGTATTCCTTCTTCATGCTTTAATTTAAACGTCCATAATGTAAGGTTTCAAACGATATTTCATATGCAGCGGAGTAAAGTTGTGTATATTTGCTTCGTTGTAGCTACAGTCGTTGCGTCAGTCATAAGGGGGATTAAAAAGTGCGTAGATTGCATCCAATGGGAGTCAATGAATTTTATTTATATAGTATATATATATATATTATGTAGTCATGTACGTAGCTCGTATTGTTTGTAAATACTTACTGTGTAAAGTGCTAAATCATGGATAATTTTATAAATAATAGTTACAATATTATATTGTTTCATTTAATAAATATGACTCACATATGACAGTATATTTTTAATTTTCTTACAAATGAAGATATAGATAAATACCTTCCTTGATTTGTTTACTGATAAACCCCTGTCTTTTTAAATGCCAATGCAAAAAACAAGTCGTTAGTATCCTAATTCGTTTAACTGACGTAGAAAATCTCACTGCAAAGATCTAAGTTTGCTACAAAGAAGCCCAATACATAACAATCAATTTAATTGGTGTTATAGGTCGTAGATCCGTTACTTCGTATCGGTTTCGACCGTAATGTTAATTGTTATTCACGCGCCGTCGAAACGCGGCATTGTGCAGTAAATTATTTCAGTCCGACAACACATCGTAGACATCCTCTGATGGGAATGCAAACGAGATCACGTGTCATAATCAGCTAACCATAAAGAAGCGTAGCTGGACTATAATTCTGAACGACTATATCGATATTAATGTGATGATGTGGTTCTAAGATCAATATTTTTAATATCGCCTTCATCGCATATACAAAATACATTATTTTAATTTATCTTCTGAGAAAAAGCCATCACTTTTCAGTTACTTCTCATGACTACAAATCATGGCAAATTTAGAGTTTTTTTTAGTTTAGTTCTAAAGATATTAAAGCTAACAAATCCAGGGAATCTTCACTGGTTTTTAGTTTTTTTTATGTTATCGTCCGCAATGGAGCTGATGGGTCGCTTGATGGTAAGCGCTACCACCGACTATTAAAATTTGGACAGGAGTAAGGTCAATTGCAGATCTTACTCCTCTACAAATTACATACAAATTGCCGACTTCAAATTGGAAAGGGATAAAGAAAGGATCGAAGAGAGTAATAAAGGAAAGGACTGGAATGGGTAAGGCCTCTGACTCCCCCACTCATCGAAGGAAACACTGCTTGCACGTATGCTATTTCACGACGGTTTTCTCTGGGGGTGTTTTACTTCCCCGGTGCGAGCTGGCACAATTCGTGCCGAAACGTGCTCAACTACCACATGTAAAACCATCGTCCTACATGTATCACATTTCAAGTGAAAACATCCTTATATGCCAACATACAATTTGTGATTAGCACACACACAAAGAACAGTTATAAAATTTAATGACTTTTTTCCGGCTATAACTTTTATTTATGTTATTTGCTTTTACAATAGACTCTTACCTCTTGATGCACATGTGGAAGATGGAATGATGGTATTCAAAAAATATTTTTATTTTCTTAACTGATGGTGTACATTATTTGACATTGACGATTTTGAATGTTTTTGGTGAGACAAAAGAGCTATTATGAGAAAATCTAGATGAATATCATCCAAATTGGTTCAGAGGTTTGTCTCATTTATAATATTGCTATGGATTAAAGAACAAAAAAGAAGAGTCAGTACACAACTCGAAATAAAGTTATCGTCGTACAATTTTTTTCTTTAGCATTGAACATCCTATTAATATTATAAATGCGAAAGTTTGTATGGATGTATGGATGTATGGATGTTTGTTACTCTCTCACGTAAAAACTACTGAACCAATTTTCAATGAAATTTGGTACGTAGACAGCTGGATAACTGGAATAACATATAGGCAACTTTTTATCCCGATATTCCTACGGAATGCGGACTTACGCGGGTGAAACCGCGGGGCGCAGCTAGTATCTAATAAACTAGTATAAATGATTTTTAGCACAGAATTCATAAAATATGAATTCTGTTTATGACTCGTGAGCCCTCAATGCTTCTGTGCTGTGATTAATTCAAAAAAAGTGTTGCGGTTATTTCTTTAATAAATATTTACTCGAATGTCTATAACCTGTTATCGTTGCAGTATCATAATACAAAACAACAATTTCTTCAACTTCAACTTAAAGTGGTAAAAAGCGAATTCATTTTATCTCCGTATTATAAAACTGAATGAAATAATGGCCAATTTCACATAAAGTCCACGATGGAAAGCGCGAAGCTAGTTCAACAACGAAAAATCCTCGATTTGAGGACGTGCAAATGTTAACAGAAAACAAAAAAAGGTTCGTTTCAAATACAAGCTTTTTTAAAATTACTAATGTAATCGCGATCAAATACCAAAAAGTGGGATTATGTATGAATGCCTGGTATAACATAATCGCAACTACATAAAAGGCCTTTGCGGATATTGATCAAACAGTGACATGCACGGATGGTACCGTATAAAATGACATGGATTTTAGACAAGCATATAAACTGAAGCAGAATAAAACACCAATCATACTTTAAACTTTTTAATGAATCGTTACCCTAAGCATGTCCATGATATGTAATGAGTTTATAGTTTGGGTTGAGTTTTAACTGCATTTGTAGAAATGTAAATTCAGATAAAAGTAAAAGTTAAACTCAATTATGCGAATGCCATGGAAAAACTGATATAACTACCTACTAATTAAAATGTATATGAATTCTGGACTATCATTGAAATTATTCATTTCTCAATCATGCTAATTTCTTTCCTTTTCACATTATTATTGGGACTCGATAAAAAATCTCATCAGAGTTTGATACTTCATGCATACTAATAAATTATACATCAATTGAATGTACTCACGTTACCAGAAACCTTCGGAACGCATCGTGATATCGCTGATAATAATATCTACTTAGAGATTTGCTTATACTTCAATCCACTTATACAATGCATGATACGAATTTTTTGCCATAAGTCTGTTTTCATTTTACTATTTACTTTCATAATTTGTCATGCAATTTATATATTCCATTAAATACTTATTTGTTTCTAATTGTTATGCATGTAGCTTTTAGTTTTGAGTACTTAATAATTATATTATACTAGCTGCGCCCCACAGTTACACCCGCGTAAGTCCGTACCCCGTAGGAATATCGGGATAAAAAGTTGCCTATATGTTATTCCAGTTGTCCAGCCGTCTACGTACCAAATTTCATTGCAATCGGTGCAGTAGTTTTTTTGCGTGAAAGAGCAACAAACACATCATTACAAACTTTCGCATTTATAATATTAGTAGGATAGTAGGACTAGCTGCGCCCCGCGGTTTCACCCACGTAAGTCCATATCCCGTATCAAACTTTCGCATTTATAATATTAGTAGGATTAGTTTAGTACGATAGTTGGATAATATGTAATGTAATATTAGTAGGATAGGATAGTAGGAAGGACAGGATTAGTATAAGTATAGTATTAGTAGGACTAGTAGGATTATTACTAGCTGATCCGATAAACGCAGTTCTGCCTTACTCTTATCATCAGGGGTATGAAAAATAGATGTGTCCGATTCTCAGACCTACACATACTACCCGAACTTCTGAACACAAAATATCATATTGAAGGAATATAGGAATGAACATTGTGACACAAGAATTTTATATATATATATATATGTATCTGAAATTTTTGCCCTTTTAACAATTTGTGGAGCAAAAATGTAAATGTAAATATTAAGACGTAATAAATTTGAAGGACACTAAATTGAAATTTACTACACAAGTAGAGCGTCAACCATCCAGGTGGTGCAAATAAAACTGATTTTTAAGATAGTTGGTAGATGTTGGAACTGTGTGGCTAGTAATAAATGGAAGAATTTTTCAGAAAATTTCCCATAGTGGACTCTATATATAATACAAATGGACGCAACGTATCTACGTAAAGATCTACGTATCGGAAAGCTTAAGGTCACCGGCAGTTCGAGCTGCTCGACGTTGGTTGCAATCAAGAGGAAGGAGTTGTTAGAGCGGGCGCTGGCCCAGAGATGACGATGATTCCATATGTACCTGAGTCTTGTACAGAAGTCGGTGAGCCGGTTTGAAGTACTTTCTTGAGCACACCAAGTTTCACTTCGATCAACCATAAAATAGCAACCATACAAAATTCATCTATCTATAGCAAGAAAAAAATGTCTCAACAAATATGAGTTCACTTGAGAAGTGAGAGTGAGTAAAGGTGTTACGAATAGAAGCTTGTTTTTATTAACGAATGATTGTAAGCGTTAGATAACATTTTTACGATTTGTGACTACCTATAGTTTTGAATTTGTACGTGACGTTATCTATTTGTAGTGAAATTGTTAGTCGAAGTTTTTTCACCAAAAAGTGTATTTCTTGTATATCTAATATAATAGTCAATATGAAACTGACTGCAAAAATGATTTATTTATTCTCTTTAGAAAGACGTACGAAATATGTAAAATGAATACAACATTACAATGGAAACGTTTCCTGAAGCGTGCAACTTACACAGTTTATTCAGAAGGAAGGCCATTTCTAAAGGAAAAGTTCACAGTTGTAAACGAATAGCTGCTGAATACATTCGTTTTTTGTTCATTGCTTCAATTTTGCTTATAGTACCTTTAACATTTGTGAAATGACTTACGAATATTGCTAAGTGTATCAGTGCTATTAAATTGTTGTGTAAATGTTCGCTGTATCGTCACGTCGATTAAGAAGGTGGTATTTTTTATATTTATTGATAATAATTAATACGATGTCAGTAACGTTATTGTTTCAAGTTCTTCCTTTCATGCAAGATATTTGATGGTGTAAATAAATAAACCACTATTTTGCCTTGACTAACTTATCTCCTTCATTCCAAATCCAAATATGTTAACGAGAATATATGAGAATATACGACCTTTTTAAACTTTCCACGGACAGGTGCCACTGCATTGAATGACTTTGAGATGTATTAACGCACGCAAAATAGGCACCTGACTAAACAAGCCTATCCAATTATCGGTAAGGCTATTTCAAAATAATTTTATCTATTAAGGAGACTCAGTGCTCCCTCGTCAGGATCCGCGCGATTGCGAGCGTTCCAACGTAAACGCGCGGAACAAACGCGTGCCGAGGGCGAGAGATTAGCGCGCGAACGGCGGGAACTGAGAATCAGAGAAAAATACGAACAACAGAGACAGGTAAAATGTCAATGCAACATACATAGCATATTATCAAATTTCAGTAATACGAAAAGTATTTAATGATCAATAATTTTCTAAATGTTGGAAGCTAAATCTTCTGCGTGCCGACCTGAACGCTTTAGAAGTGAATAAAGCGATTTTAACTTCCTTTCTATCATGAATAAATTTATTGTCCTACCTTATTTTTTAATTTATAACTGTTAAATTATTTCTCTACCAATCTTGCTGCATCTACAAGTTCCATTCCACACAATATTGTATGCCCTTAGATTAAAGTGTTTTCAAAATAAGTAAATGATGATATTTTCAAAATAATACAGCAAAATATTTGTAACTTTATTGAGATACAAAAATTATAACAATATCAACAGAAAAATTCATGCAGTCACGGAATATTAAAATCTTAATATTAAATTATGCTATAGTAAACAGTTCCTTGTTATGTACGCATTCTAAATTTTATTACATATTGCGCAAGTACAAACGACGACAAAGAAAATCCTATAACCGCCAATTGTGTATTTTCTTGAAGCGGTAGAGAAAGTTTACACATCACTTAATACAAATAACGTTGTGTTACGTGTGTGTGGAAAATTCAAATAGTAGATCTTCTGTATAAAATGTGAAACAGGTTTTGAATATTATTTCAATCAAAATCAGTCATTGATTTTATTACCTTATAATAAACATTATATGAGTGACGTTTACTTGGGTTATACGGAAATTGGTTATTAATAATATTGTTGATAATCTATAGCGACCTATAATAAAACAATAATCAGACCATTACTTTACTATACCATTTCTATCCATACATGTAACCGGCAAATATGTAGCCAAATGAGATGTGGTTGGATAGATCCTTAAAAATGATGAAATAGAGGTTTCTAGGCAGGATTTTTGCTAAATTAAAGAGTTGACAATATACGCATCTAAAGTTGTTAAAAAATATCATACTATCTCTTCTTTTGAAATTCAAATGCGGAAAGCTAGTGTTGAATATGAAACTACATGACTCTCTCTAGCTATATATCCATTATTATCGAAGGATACTGTTTACAAATAACAAACTACTGAGTTAAAAATTATATTGTATTTGTAAATTAAATAAGCTTTCAAGTATAGGCACGAGAAGAACTGGCGTCATACGAGCCTTGGGGGCGCGCTGGAGCCGGCGCCCCAAACCCTCAAGGAGTCCGCTTTTCTGACCTTCGCGCTCGCGGTATCTATCCTGAAGATGAACTTAAGGTTAGGCAATCAATGAACATTAATCCATAATAAACACATAACCTTAAGGTTCGTTAATGTCATTGTTATTGCGTTCTCACAAAAGTTTCGATTGGCTAGTTACGTTGGCAATCGATTATTTTTTCACAGCAGAACAAAGATTTTAACACACCTCAGGCGACATTTTAGCTTTGGGCAGTCACGTATTGTACCATATATCAGATAAAAGAGATAGACGATATCTGTAGAAGGTAAAGGGTCAATCACGTTGCGTCGTGCCACATCTTGAGTGACGTAACGAGGATGATTAAAGTGTGCTAATAGCCCGGTCCTGGCATTCAGGCGTGGAAGCGTGTAATTTGTTGTTGTTTTATATTTATTGCGTCGCAGATTTAATTTTCGACACATGGCACACTTGATTTCGTATTTCGAAATCCATGATGCCGCTAAATGTAATGTTGCGTTAACGATTATTGTTGAACATGCAAATAAAATTAATTAAAATATATTAACTTTTAAAATGTTATAAAATTGATCGATTCCACAATTGCATTAATACCCCAGGATAATAATTACAAGGGTTGGAAGAAATTGAATTAAAATTTCGGTACTATCGATCGTGTATGTTATTCTACCTATTTAACGTGTGTAATGTGCGTCTCAGATGTTTGCTAATTGCCAGACCGACGATTTTTACGCGATAATGAGGAAAAGGGCAGCATCTATGATGA
>NW_024045132.1:421244-437519 GCF_012273895.1 Zerene cesonia | reverse complement strand
TAACGGGTAATAGAAACACTGGACGATTATATGACAACTATATAATGATTATACAGGGAATTTCTCTGTACGAAACGTGTCAACGCTGGTCGTCACCGCAACGTAGATATCACCAAGCGCCTCTACGTCTCCGCGAAGATCCGCAACTTTGTTACGCTGAGAATCTGAGGAAATCTGTGGATAATGATATTCGTTACAAACAAACGCCCCACCAGCAACAGGCATATAAAGAAATCTTAGGTAATTTTAAATTGGAGCAATCACTATTCATATAATAATATATGTACATTCAATATTTCAAATATTTCATTTGTTCTATGTTATATCAATTATAGATAATTTAGTCGACCAAAGGCAGAAGGCTATTAAAGAGGAAATTCTACGAGATTTGGAATACGAGCGTAAATTGGTAATTAAATTCATATAAGATAAATTGATTTCAAAATGGACGTCAATTAATTAATAACTGCGCTTTTTAGGATGCTCTTGAAGGACCGTGGGGAAAACCTGGACCAGGAGGAAAGATTTGGAGGAATCCTCGAAATATAGGACTAAATTTCTCTAAGTCTATGGTAAGCGTACTTTAGACTTCCTTTATTTAATTGTTTTAAGGTATAATTACAAAATTTATTTTAAGGGATGGACGGATAATGAAATATTTAATAAAATAAGAGGAGACCAAAGACGATACAAAAGATCTTCACTTACTTTACCTGACGTAAAGAGGGCTGATGATTATTCAAATCTTGTTGCGATTGAAAAAGAAAATGGTGAATCTCATAGAGACAAATTACCACAGATAAACAAACACTCAAATAAACCAAAAAACTGTTCTTCGGAAGAAAAGCGAAAACTCGAAAGGGAGCGAGAATTAATTCAATGTTATGGAAAAAATGGGAAATCGAAACAAAACTCTACGAAACAGAAATTTGTGAAAAGGTTGTCGAATGGAGAAAGGGTCGAAAAGCGAATTGAAGAAATAGGAGATTCTGTAAATGAGAAAAAGTTGACGCCTGAAGAAACAATTTTGCGAGTGACTGGTGGTATAGAGCTTGTCCCACTTTTGGCGAGACGTAGGCGCGTTGGTGCTCGTACACTGCCTTCTAGTGACGTCACACGACCTCCACATGAGTCATGCCAGTACGTAACGTATCAATTTTCAAAAAACATTCTCACAATATAATATAATTAGGCCAACCTATATTGATTTTGTTATCAGCAAAGTTATTTTCTTTTGTTCATTTTTTTAACATTCATCAGAAATTTTAAATCTAATTAATTAAGTTTTTATTCACATTCATCGACCGAACTAAATTTCCAATTCATAACGTATGTAGAAATATGTATGAAGATTACTAAGTGTAAATAAACATCAAGTGTCAGTATCGAAATGGAAAATTACAGACATAATATCACAGTGAATCATTACATAGTATAAAACAAAGTCGCTTTCTTTGTCTGTCCCTATGTACTATCCTTAAATCTTCAAACCGACGGGTTTTTTTATATTCTTACTATGTTTTCTGGTCTATAATCAATTCAGATATCATTTAATCAGAAATCACATTTGGGTTAACATTTAAAGGTTAGCGAGTAACGTACAATTTGAATTACATTAAAGATAAAGGGATATATTACTTTGCTAATGAACTACGTTTTTATCAGTTTTAATTGGCAATTGAGAACTCCGAATTTAACAATTAAAAATACGAATGACATAGTTTGAGCATTAAAATCACAAAGCAATCGTCGTATTCAAAACCTCTATTTGGACCTACATCAGCCTACCGCGATGTCACTTTCTAATCAATTGCCTTTAATGAAGACGTATTTTTTATTACATAACACATATGGCCCATACTGACCTTTGGCATTATATACGAAGATTATCTATAGCTTTAGGCACTTTTATCAACAGATTAATGGGGTATAAACAAAAGTTAAGCAAGAATCAAAACAAAACACCTTGAAAAATTATTATTAACTGATGAGTATTGATTATAGATGGAGAGAAATAAGGACGGAAGACTATTTGAGGCAGTTGAAGCAGCAAATGCGGGTAAAATCTCAACAAAAGGAGGTAGATAATGTTTTACTTTATACGTAGGTGTTGATACAAATAATAAATTTCGAGATTGATCTACTAATAAAGAAAGTTTAGGCTATATATAGTTTAGGCTGTAGTGTTAACCTCTAACAACCAATATAACATCATAATTGAACAATAACTCTTTATCAAATAATGTTATTTACAGCAGAGCCGTCGTAATTCAGCTGAAAGTGTGAAACAGCACCATGCAACTTGGGCTTCTTTGTGGGGTCGGCCGGGACATGGGGCACCTCAGCTACGAGGCAGATACGCTCGTAGTAATTTAGCACAACTCCTATACGTACCGCCTCTCACTGATAAAATACAAATTTAATTAACAAAAGTATTGAAATTGCCCTCTCCACCGAAGAACTTCCATGTTCTTTTAATCAAATAGTGATTATAATGATAATTGATTTATTTTACGTTTATGCAATAAATATTTACAATGACATTCATTTATAATATATTTTTTTATTTATATAAACATCATTGAAAGCGTGGCGTAATAATATAAAGTAAGATTTTTAGTGCATCACGTAAGAATATGTATATAATATGTAATATTCTCGCAGGTGTTAATTAAAAACTATCGCTATTAAGGAATTGAATTAGTGTCCAATTAACTAAACGGCTTTCGGAACGAATAAACTGTATTCATCTTAAGAATGCAATACGTAATAAATATATCACAAGGAATTCTAAGTAGTCTTTTGCTTACTACTTTGAGAAATATGTTATTTGTTTGTATTAAAAGGATGAAAATTTATTGTATATATTACCATTATCTTAATATTATATAATTTTCAAAGTATAGAGTTACCTTCTAAGAATCATTGAATAAATGTTTAATTCACAGCAATCCCACTTCTGTAAACATAGATTTATAAACAGTTTTTATTTAACACTCGGCTGTGATATCATGTATAATACGATATAATACGAACATTAACACACACATATAAATCTACGCAGCTAGAAGTTCATTGCACTCTATCTACAAAAGACAATCTAATTCGAATTAAAAATCACTTTAATTACGGGAATAGCCATGCTACGTGTACACAATTTTGTTGGCATTTTATCTCAACATGAGTATGAATAACTGTAAAACAGTATGTGTTGTAAATGGTCTATAATTATCAACTTTGTGTTCTTCCGCGGCTAAAATCGATTTGCACAGCTGGTTGGATATAGTCCAACTCCAACTGGATCTTGCGTAATGCATTTCGGGTATGCCATCAATGCAGTCAACATGACATGGCATTTGATGCTAAATTTTTCTTCGTATTCTATCAATTGTTGACAAATTAAGTATCAATGTATTCTAATTTTGGTTGACCTTAAATACAAATCAAAATATCAATCGAGTCATATAAAAAATGACAATACGTTAATCTTTAACGTCATTTTAAAGATGATGAATAAGAAATGATTGTTAAAGATAGAGTATAAGCAGGTTTATAAATAATGAATACTAATTGCAACATCGTCAGAATTATGAATTAAATTTGGACATGGTATCCATCGTAATTCTGACCTTATTTAGAACATGTGAGATAAACATTTTAAAGTATAAAGTACAATAAAACATAACAAGCATTATTGTTTCTTATGAAATAAATTTACGAAAGATTAGATAAGATTTTAAGTTCTAAATTAAATTCCATTGTTTTTGACAACTCGTGTGCTTATGAAAAAATGCAACGTACAATGTACGATTCAAACATGTAAATTGTAAGAATATGCTTTGTGATTCATATCGTTTCCATTTTATGCATATTATTTGAATAATAACTGCAACAAATTTCAAGTCAACACACTACATTCTACGTTTTCTGTTTTCCTACCAATATTTCCATGAGCAATCCACAAAAGTTAAAGCATTAAATAATAAATGCTGTAGGTGTCACAGTATCTACTAATCAGTCGTGTGTTAGTAAATAGACAAACCCATAATTAAACACCGATATTTCGAGACGTCGATGCTACGTGGTGAAATTTTTTTAAACAAACAGATGTACGTAAGAATATGTAAATGAAGTGGAGAAAGCTGCGATGACGAAATAGCCATAAAGCGGTAAAAACTTGACATCTTAGTGGAGGGCGTGGCGTCGTCATCGGATATAATTTCAATCATTTGTCGGGGTGCTACAAAGTGTTTACGCGACTCTGCGTATTACATAACGTACATTGAACACTCATGTACCAGAGGACTGTCTTTAAAATGTTTGTTGAATTGTCGTGACTACACTTTTGTTACAAATTCATATTCAACTTTGTTTTCAATGATTTTACATAAATTAAACTAAGAATATCACTCATGATAAATCACTCTTAATTAGGTCTTCGTCATAACTGAACTGTGAAGTTTTAATGAACTCATATAAATATACCTAAGTTAGATTATAGTAATACTGTGCTAGTTATTTAGAAGGTAGGTGCAAATTATGTGGACTGTTAAGGTATTTTTACTAAAATAAATCACTCTACGAACAGTCTACAAACATTATGCACTAGTGAAATGTTAAGTGTATTCATTCTAGAGATTGTTTCATTTCCGAATTGTACAGTAATCAAATTGGTAGGTACTTGATTATTTTTAATATTAATTATCACAAGATGACAACAATGAAACACAGTTTTGACCGCTTAATAAGTAGGTATTTACATCTAATGAAATTTTGACGTAATCACCACAAACACAAACAACGCGACCTAATATCTTGTTAACATATTGTAATTATCGTGTCACTGTTTGACCCTAGTTAAGCTGACAATCAAATTGAGCGACAAAGGTTCTCCAGTCATTGTTTGCTGATATATTACTAAAATAACTCACCACGACTGGTTTCTCTTTGATTAATAGCCGCATTGTCCAGACATGTGATGAAATATAAATATAATATAGAAAGCATGCAAGCATATTATGCATAATAAAGTTAATATAGAAAGTATGTCTTTCAAATAAATTTCGTTTTATTTGTTGTTAATACAGGAGTTTATCTAGATATTTTGATTTATTTTCTTTTATTTATAAATAAAGAGAAGACTTAAACATTCATTGCAACCATGTTACGCAATTGAGAAATATAAAAAATAAACTTGTCAAACAGACTCCTTTCATAATGTAAAGATGGGTGTTATAAATTGTGTGAAATATTTCTATTACTACTGACATTTTGTTTCCTTGACTGCACGTAGTTGAATCACAAGTTTATGAGAAAGTCCATAGACCTCAGGGAGAGCAGACCGGTTGAAGCTTTGACCTTACCTTCAGTCATTGTTTATCACCCAATAGTGGATCTAATGCTCTCATGTTGCAATGTAAATACTTAAGTTATTTTTAAACTTTTGTCTGTATTCCGAGCAAAACTCTTTATTTGTTTGTACTTTCAATGTTCATCTATTGTATTATTTGTAATATCATACTTCAGTTACGTTTAATTTCTATTATATTATACAGAATATTTTGCAAAAAAAAATAAACATAGTTCATATTAAATATAGAAATATTACGTATTATAGTATCACATAAATAAAAAAGGTTACTTCGTGTAGTATTTAGAAACAAAGCGCGTTGAAATCTTTTGTTTCTACCGTGTTTGTGTTTTCATTAGTGCTGTTTAAGAATATAAATTTTCCACGTTACAACTTGATTTAAATATACTTTATTTTAGACAGCACAAAACCTTATATTGGAAAGTATTTCACTTGTCTAAATGGCATAACAATAAACGTCATAGCGCGTAACGCATTGGATGGTAATTTTAACAAATTTGAGTGTTCATTCATGTCCATATCAATGTACACTACACCGTATTGGCGAGGCGTGCCAAATGTTATTGACAGGAATTACGTATTCTCAATTCTCGTGATCACGTAACTTTCGCCAGATAGAACGTTGATAATTTCTTGATTGATAAATTCCTACAAAATTGCAAATTTTAGAGTAAATGTTAAATTTTAATTACGTCGCGTGTTTAAAAATAATACTCTTATTACATAAATAATAATTTTAATCTGTTTTATAAAATATATTGAACAAAATAGACGCATAAATAGAAATAAATCCAAATTCCAAATTATACGAAATCATTATTTTATTTTTAAAGAATTAAAATGCTATATATAATTTTTTTAAAGGATGTAAACAATCTGATCATGGGGCAGGATTCGAACCTACGTCCTTCACGTCCACGCATGTAATGCAAGTTATGTTATGACAAGATTTTGCAATATTCATATAAAACAACCTTTAACATATTCCAAAGAAATATGTAAATTTATTATTTGAAGCAAAAGATAGTCGGGAGAAATTTAAATCAGATTTATTAGATATATATCTAATAAATCTGATTTAAGATCTTGATGCTATAAACATACAATTATATGTGTGTGTCTTTACATTTTACCGCCAAATTTACATTTTATGTCTGTGTATGTTTGTAACTCTTTCACGATGAAACCACTGATTTTGATGATACTTGGCAGTGACAGCTTAAATCATCAGTGTACAAAATAGGTACATGTAAATTCCAATCAAATTGGAACCAACCTTTAACCAACAATGCGTTCTATCGAAATAGGTTCAGTAACCACTATTCCAGTCAGTTGCTAAGTAATGCCTTTTCTATTGAAGCTCTTCCATATTTAACTACAACTATACTACAATCACCGACTGCTGAACACAATGTAGCAGTATCACCTATCAAAAACAAATCATAGCAAACAACAAGAGAAATGGCGATGAAAACACAGAGAATGCCTTGTTCTCATGTCACACTGAAACGATTACCGACATTCACCTAATGGTTTTGTAAACAGTAATTTGAATGGTATCACAACATCCTTATCCATCAATGACATCCGATGTCATACATTGGCGGGGGTCGTGCAGAGACTTGGACCCACACAGTCGAGAGTGTTACCGCATCGGAGGCGCTAGCTTACACGTTGTTTAAATTCTGGTGAAGTGTGTGACCTCAGGCGACACAATGCGTTTAGTGAGTACACGTGTTTATTTATTGAAAATTTAATTTACCATTATAATTAACGGTTGTGGGTTGAATGCGCTAATATTGATTTGTGCGGTAGATGAGAAATATTTAAATATCACCGACGAAGTAAGTAAAGTGACAATTTTAAAATGAAATTACAAAATTACGTATGTACATACGTGTATATTATTTTCTGAAAAATACTAATTAGGTATAGATTTACCCCAAAAATATATAATTTGTGAACGAGATATGAATTTCTATGTATGATCTCATGTTAAAAATAATAAGAGAAAACACATTTTTTTGTATAAATACCAACTTAATTTAATAACCTTTAACTATGTTTAATTATTATGTTATATATTATTAATTTTAATGATTCATGATAAAAATATAAATAAAATAATAATGTATTTGCACATTACACAAAACATTATGAATTAATAATATATTAAACTTGCTTAATTAACATACTTGCATTTCAAACTGAGAATATATCAATGCTTTCTATATTTTATAGCATGCGACTGTTTTTGCATATTATAAAATAGCAAATAAATTAAAATAAGTTATAGCAAAAAGTGCGCTTTCTCCCATATTACGTAAAGCGCATGCGTGCTGATGCGATCTGCGCCTTTACAAGTCTTGTCGGAAGAGAGCTGCTATTAAGGATTCTAAAGATGTTCGCTGGCTTGTGTTATGACGCCAAACTTGCATCGGGAGAAACTATGCAACCGGCATAAATGAAAGCTCTCATTTTATTCCACTCGTCCACATTTGATGAAACATTGTTATTTAATCAAAATATAGCAACACAATACCTATAAGCGTGAGTTTTAGAGATCTTTATAAAATACTAGCAAACCCGGCGAACTCCGTTTCGCCACCAGATGGCTGTATGTGAAAAATGATTTTCACACTTTTCTGTTGAAATTTTTCCTGAATGTTCTTTGCTATAAACCTCACGGAGCTCGAGACCTTTCCAACGAATGCAAAACCATGGAAATCGGTTCGTGCGTTCTGGAGTTATAGCGTCAGGAAGGAAAACCCGACTTATTTTTATATAGTAGAAAAATATGACACGCATTTTCGTTGATTGATCTTATTTAAATTATACATATTAAATGAGTATAATGCGAATAAAGCATAAAGCCGATGAATAAAAATCAAAAAATCTTATGTAAAGCGCGTTGGTGTTACACTTATTTAATTGAACTACAGATAACATAATACTATATTGAAGGATGTGCATATTGTGTTCATAATTTTAATTAGGAATGATTAATATTGTGTTAAGTTTGTAATTTGGGAAACCAAACCAGTTCTGTAAATGGTTTCACATGATATAAACATAAGATGATCTCCATTTAAATGGTAAATCTCAATAATTTTATTCCGTTACGACACTCGTACGAGGAAGTGAAATGGCGATGAACATGTTAAAAACTATCTGCGAATTATCATTTCTATTATGCAATAAAACCAGATTGCGTTATTATTGTGAATAATCGTTAAGATTTATTATGTTTTCAAGTTTAAATCTTTCATGAATAGTTTTACAACCAAAATATATAAATATGTAAATAAGCGAATCAACTATAAATGACTTTTAAACCACTTTAAGTCACCTGAATATGTCTATGTGTCTTTGTTTAAAATATGAGCAGTCATTAAAATTGCTAAATATGACTAAATAATAAGTGGGTACGAGTAGAGATGCTTTCCAGTAGCCAGTCAATTCAAGTCAAATTTCAATTAACTTTGTTACCGTTATATGGCAACAGATTTAATAAATTTGATAAAGATTTCTGTTTCAAATTAAAGTTTTATAACTATGAAATGCATTAGTACTGGATTTCACGTCGTGATATAGTGAAAGCAGTAAGATAAGCAATTTTGATCACCAAATCTTTCTCACGATGATGAACGTATAAAATATACGTATAAACTATACGGTATTCATTTTTTATATTAAGTATAAAGTTATTGTGTTCTAAGTTATCTTACTCGTTGTTGTAGTTATTTTAAAATCATAACGTAAAACAATACACATAAAATACCTTATTAAGTTAACATATTGAATTATAATTTTAAATAAGTGAAAAGTGATTATCACGTTATTGTATAAGATGGCTTAAGCTAAGCGATACAAAATATAATTTATGAATTATATCTTGCCTTTTGGAAAAGTATGTAAATGAAACAAATGCCATGTTATATAGTTGTTATGGTAACTTATGTCACTTTGACAACTGGGATGCGCCAACAATTGAATCAAATCATATTTATAAGGTGAATTGATAGCGCTTATTAAGTAGGTAAAAATATTATATTTTATAATTTACTAATTTAAGACTCTACATAACTGGAATGAAATGACATACTTACCGAATAAATATGTGCTAAAACAGTTAATAAAATTAAAAAAAAGGTCATATATATTTATTATCATTTTATATTTTCAATTAATAACCCCAACTAACGGGTCTCAAATAAATATAATATGAAACTCAAAAAAATCAAGTTATATAATAAATGATTAAATAATATCAAAATTTTATTAAATCCTACAATTATTGTACAATTTATGTAATTTAAAAGTGTTACTCGGAATCATTAGGGCAATCGTGGGAAGCTGTATCGAATAAACGCTTTGAGGCAATTTGGTTAATAACATTAATAATCGACTTGATGCAATCGTTGGTGTGAACTGAGAAGAACAAAGTATTCGATAATATAGCAAGTTTTATTATATTGCTAATAATGAAAAGCTACAGTGATCAAAAAAATTCTTATATGACTCCCAATCCCTAGTTTGGTAGCCACTTTTACTTTTATACTGAATAATGACTGAGTATGCATTCACTCACTTTGTTTAGACTTCCTTAATTTAAACTACTTACCGGCAATAAATTGCAATGCAAATGCAATCATTTCAATGACCGAGATTTTCATTGATATATGTTGCGTCGGTAAAATAAGGTGTTTTGTTGTATGATTTTCTAAATATTCCAAAAAATAACTAAATGTGTAAATGTCTTATGAATTAAATAGTTATTTATACTTGGTACACGATAATGACACAGATATGAAATACACACTTAATGAAGAATTGCACAAGATAATTTTAGATAACAATATAATTTTGAGCTCAGTTCAAGTAGTCACTACAAAATGGTGTATTTTGAACATTTTATATAACAATTATAGACTGGAAACAATGCGTATTCACGAATGAGATAACTTTATTATTGTTTAATGAGGTGACGCAAAGTATGTGATGGTTATAGCGTATCTAAAGCAGTAATGAGGAGCTTTTGTGAAACATTACCCAATTTATTTTCTCATCGTACATAAGCATACTTTGTTGCATTCTTGCATTATGTTTATGACCCAAAACAACATAAATGTATGACAATATCTTTACGATCCTAATCTGAAGAGTCTTTTCAATACACGATTCCTGGTTTGCATAATTTTGTCAGTTTATCTTTTGGAAAAAGTGGGATTATAAGCTAAAAGGAACTTTCTGTATTTTCATTTTTAACTTTACATGAAGTCGTAAGACATATATTTCAATATATCTTCGAATACTGTCATACAGAACAAAGATTATATATAGTTCACGTCGAAACACATAAAGACCTCGAATTTAAAACATTTTATGTGTTCATTACCGTAGAATAACATCAGACTCATCCGAATGATAATAAACTGAGGCTTGCGTAAGTATACATAATTTATAACACGTTAATAAAGAAAATGAGAGTAACTTTTATTCAAGATGATAGAAATCTAAATAGACATTAATGACAGCTTAAAGAAATAAAATGTTCATTATAATTGTCAGCAACATATCTTAGTTACTATCTCATACTTAACTTTGTTGATTATTTGAGGTCAAAATAGAGGATTATTTTTAGTTCATGAATTTATTGTGTTGTTAATTTAGCAAATTTTCATATCTCGGTTATAACTTAAACGTATTAAAAAATCATCGCAAAAATATAGTCTAATTTCGTGTGTTTTACAAGTAATATTTGTGTATTGTTGTTTAATGCCACAGATAACATAATACTATACTGTAATACGTAAAAATATTGAAAAAACAGTAACAGTGATATTAGTCAATTAGTTTAAAAAAAAATAATTTATTCATGATTTGTTGAAATACGTTTCGCAAATATTTTAAATTTTTATGAAATAATAATTTACATAATGCATCCACATGTTATTAATGCCATGGACGATGGTTGATTAATTAATTTGTGACAATCGAAGAAGCGATTACCAATGACGTGTTTTTTTTTATAAACAAACCGGTAGCCGTAAGTACTTTATATTATTCTGATGTCCCCAGTTTTTACAAACCATGCTATTTTATATTTGTATGCAGTGTTTTCTAGGGTTTCAAGAGTTCACTTATCATATCGTCATGATATGACAGTATTATGAGCGTAGTTTATTAGGATTAATTTATGTTATGTTTTCGCGTAAATAGCGGCTGATCGCATGTATGTGATATTTTTCAAAGATATAGGTGACAGATGAATAAATTCTAATTTTTTTCCAATAGGCAGGAGGATCATAACCAATAAGCTCATAAATAATCAAATTTTCATAAAAAAACTAGCATTCCGCCCGCGTAGTCGCAGAAAAGATAGACCCGGGGTGTTACCAAAGTTCCCGTTCCCGTTCGATTTCCGGGATAAAAACTATTCTGTGTTTTCTCGGGTCTCAATCTATTTCTGTATTAAATTTTAACAAAATCAAAATATAAATAGTGTAACTAACACGACTTTCTTGTATATATATATATATATATATATATATATATATATATATATAGAAGATTAAGGAGTTCATACTTGTTTAAAAAATATGTATTATGTGAAAGCTCATCCCATTGCAACATATTCAATATATCTACACGTAATATCATAATTAAATTTAATTTATTTGTAACTAGCGGTCCGCCTCCGCTTCACTCGCGGCACGGATAATATTATATTATATCCCGTGGTACGTGTCTTCTCTCCAAAAAATCTTCCATGTACTTTAGCAAAGACGTTAAAAACTGAGCCGTATCGATCGAGTGGTTCTCGAGTTTTATGCTTAGCAATACATTTAGAAATTCATTTTTATTTATATGAATACTTAATGTTTTGATATACGTCATTAGATTAGCATTTTCTATTTAATTTTAAACTTATTGCACACACATATTTTTGAAAATATTTGTAGCAATAGAAGCCAAGTAGTAGTCACATAAGTGACAGTCCCAATCGCCTAGAGGCCACAAGAAAGTTCTTGTGGTGACGTTAGGGTAATATTTACCTATGGAGTGAATGGAGTAGCCAGGTATATTATTCCATTTAATTCGCTAAAGATTACACTCATAGCATAACAAAATGTGGTACTTACGTAAATCTTGCATGATAAAAAATATATATCTCAGGTGTCAGATTTCAAATGAACCATAATAACATTGTCAATTTCATTCATCAATTTACTTTGAAGGATGAAACTACTTCATTCATTTATAAAGAAGTAAAAATGTATTGTAAATTTAGCAATGAACGCTTAATCAGAGTAGCACTGTGCGAAATCCTACGTAACGGAACCAATCTATACGGCACTAGCTATAGAAAGAGAAATTCCTTAGTATTGACAATACTATTATGTAATTACGTACTATTGTGCACATATAAATGGCACCGATGTCACTTGTTTGGCTAATGCTTATACAATGCGATCAATGATTTACAAAGTATGAACTCTAGACCTTATACTGAAGTCATTGTAGAGGCAGCAATTATTCTAATAGGCTTGACATTTGTGTGTAATCATACTAATCTACATATCGAATCAGCAGCGCCCGTTATATTATTAGATAAAAAAATCCTAATCGAGGTATTCTAAACGACATATCTTAAATTCATTCAATTTATTTATGAATATATACATATTTAGGCACAAGTCCAATAACGTAAAATAAATTACGCTTGAACGTTTAAGTCATAACTGAACAATACAATTAGTTATGCTTATCATAAATCATAACATTATGCATCCAGTCTTTTATATGAAATATTTTGTAATGATCTTATCAATTTCGCATCTCCAAGCCCAGTCTTATTTAATCACTGATGTGTCATTGTAGTGAAAGCTGTATCACATCATCATACCGAAATGAAATGAAAAACGAATACCGAAATAAATCATACGGCATGGCTATTGTTTCATAAGTATGGTCCACGTGTGTTACGTGCGTTAAACATCAATCGATCATCACATCTTGGTGGTCATCTTATGCGTGACTTCGGCTTGCATAACACGGTGCGATATGAAGTTTATTATCGCATAGGATAATTTATTTTGTTACGAACGTGACCCAAATTAATACTTAATGCATACCCATTGACTGATGCCATAAAATACCATTTACATGAAAACTGGCTCCGTGGCATTAAAAAAATATCCAAACGTTTAATTTTAACTACATGTATATATAAAACTAATTACTTACACACTGAATATGTTGAGACGATTTTTTGAGTGCTTTTTAAATAATTATTTGCTACAAAGATCACTCACGTCTCCGAGGGGAGGTATTTGTCCAGATTCTAATATACGACTAAATCGCAACAATTACCTTTCGAACACATAAAAAATCACGCCAATCGGTTCGAAACGCGAGGAGTAACGTAATCAAAAGAAAAAGTACATACGACATAAGAACCTTCCTTTTTGGGAAGGTCAGATGGAAATGAATGTTCATTCAAATATTTAAATGTAATGCTACATATGTAAATTATGATATAGGTACATAGACAAACTATTTGTTTTGTTGCATGTTTTGATGATTCTTGGCCCGCCAATGAACCCGTTGAACCCGTTGAACCCGAATGAGCTCTACTTATCCTTACCTTCTGACCTTAACACATACGCTTCAAATAAAGTCGTTATTAATTTGAGGATTCACTTCAAAGATGACGTGACTTGACGTGTGTTAGGTACAGAGAAAGCGTTATTTTGTTGTTGAATCATCTAAAATAATACTGGGAGACGTTCATACACTGTAATACATTCCTATAACTAGTCATTAACTTTACTAATTGAAACGATAGAGATCTTGCTAGCTTTTTTATTCTGGAAGTAAGGTGAAGGATTGAATGTATAAACATTTAAATTCTATATCGGATATGATCTATTTTTAAGCTACTAATATGTATGTATGTATCCTTTTTGGTGAAAATAAAATTTTATTATTATTATTATATTATGTGGCGCTGCTGACTAATCCGCTCATTGAAAAATATAATTAGAAGTAATTTATCTATTTTAAGGATCTATCCTTAAGAGATATACATAAACTTATTCGTTATAATTAAATGCAATAATACTGTTATAGTGATTGTATAATACTTTATTATTTTATTTTCTTAATAACTTTGAATAATTATCGATATTAAAGAATATTTATTTATTTTCAGGTACTCTTGTTATCAATTGTACTGGCATGTGCTGCAGCTCAAGAATCGTTTACGACTGATACAATAAATGATAAATTAAATAACGTAGAGCCGAATCCATCCGTGCGACTTGATCCCTACATTCGTAAAGCCTTGTTGAAGGCACTCAGCGAGTTGGAAGAAAGCACAAACGTTAACGAAGCAGAAACGACGGATTCGACGTCATCTTCAAGTGCTGAAACATTGAGCACTAATCAACATGTCGGCCAACCTCAAATAAACGAGAATATACAAATTCATTCATTTGTAGTCAATGGTCAAGAAGCTTTTAAAAACAACTCAAACACAGCGCCTACGTTGTTAGATAATAAGATATCTATACTTAGCACAACTGTTGGCAATGTTGAAAATTATGTAACTGCAACGCTGCCCACGCAAACTCCATTCAAAGAAATTTTTCAGGCTAAAGAAACTGGAGTGAACCTGCAGCAAATAAGAAGCATATCGAATACACCCAAATCGAATTTTATTAGTGACCAGTTTAATAAATTTACGACAGCAAAACCCCGTTTAATATCCACCACTTCAACAACGACTACAACCACAACTACAACTCCTAAACCAACTCATGATGAAGATGGCGTTAATATAGAAGAAGTTGACAAACGGGATGTACAAGTTTATCAAGCACCTTTAGTTGCAGCGTTTACTGTACATCAAGATGCACATGGCATTCCTAAAAAAGTTATTCCAATTTATCAACAGACCAACACCAATAACCAAGAATTAGTAAAAGGTGTTTCTAATATTATATCTCCACAAGGTTCTAATGATACACCCAAATTTTCCTCTTCAGATTATATTTCTCATCAACTTACATTACAAAAGCAACTTGAGGAAAAGCAAAGAATATTAGAGGAACAATTAAGGCTTCTTCAGATTCAACAAAGACAACAAGAAGAATTATTGAGAAAGCAACACTTTCTACTTCAGCAAAAAGAAGCGCAAAGGGAGCAACTTTTATTTTTAGAACAAGAGCAATTAAAAAGACAACGTAACGAACAACAAAATGGGTCCCAAAACAATATACAACAGGCTCCCTTAATAAACAACGTCGGACTCAATTCACAGGGATCTCAGATAACTATTCAGCCCAGTGTTTCATTAGATCAAAACCAAAATTTATTAGCTAATCAACAATTACCTAATAGAGAAGCTGTTGATTTTCTCATTCATCTCCGTAATCAACAACCAGAACAATTTCCTCTGCAAAGCAATCACCTCCCACAAGGCATAACTAACTTTTTACAACCCAGTCAATCGCAGCACTTTGTTCAACACCAAAACATACAGCCAGGAAAGCAAGGAAACCGTGTGTTCCGTCACGAAAGTGGTGTAGGAAATTTGGGTTTTAATAATCCTAGCTATAATAGGTTCAATACATTCAATCCTATTCATTCAAACGGTTTCTTCTCCTTAAGTCAGCAAAATCAATATAACTCTGACAATGAATTAAAGCAGCTATTGTTTCAAACTGGCCTGAATGGCAGAGCACACGAGGATTTAAATATTGTAACAAAGGTTTTGTCACTCAATCACGGCGTTCCCATTAATAACAGTGTTTCTAACAGACTTGTTTTCGACAGTAGACGACATGTGAGGCCGTCATAGTAAGTGGTTTGTTTTCTTGCCAAGTTGCCAATGATTA
>NW_024045132.1:369298-420244 GCF_012273895.1 Zerene cesonia | reverse complement strand
TTTTTTTTTCGTTTGTCGTATGTAGTAATAAGGAATTGTATTTTAGTGTAGACTTAGAATTTATTGCCACAGTAATTTTATTATAATATTTATTTTATCCAATAAGGACAATCTTGTATTTGCCATAATTACTAGATTATTTGTTACTCAAAGTCAATGAGCCGCCAACGAATAACTTGTTTCTATTGTATTAAAATGTCGATGAATCGAGTTTTATCAAGGCTTTTTCGCTTGATGACAGTTTTGTATAGATGTATTTGTTTAAAATTGGATTGATTAGAACCGAACCCAATGTACTAAATGATAAAGTTCTATATTACATTTGTACAAAATTCCTTGAATTAAAATAAAAGATTGAATAATATTATTGATTTTTATTCTTTTCCCTTAAATGAAATGGAAAAAAAACACGCATTCGATGCGATGACAAAAGCAATAAAGCTATGAAGGCAAAAACAATAAAAATACGTGTATGATTTTGGCCCCCGCAGAGACAGTATGGCTAACTTTTTCTTATAGTACTTAAATTTCATGCTCTATTTTACTGTTAATTTATTGTTATTTTAATTTTGGTATGTACTTGAAAATTTAGTTTAAGTTTTATTACACCAAGTATTAAAATTTACTATCAGAAATAATTACTTATAAAATATTATTGCGGAAACATACATGAAGCGACTTTCATAACGTGAACTGAGTCCGTGTCATGCTGTGAATGGGCAATGGACATTATTCGTATATTTTTTCATACAATATAATCTATGGCTTGACACTGGCAAATACTTGAAACTTATTGCCATTATGGAAGAAAAAAAAGCCTATGGACGTTGCGCATTGTAATTGTCAATAATATGACAACGACATTTGAAACCTAATGATACAAGTATACAACTGTTAGCGTCACGTGTTTACTGTTTGTTTCGATACGTCTTATTCAGCTTATGAAATTTAGTGTTTATCCTTAGTTTTTTATGAGATTACATTTAACAAATGTAATTTATATGATAATTGTCATGCATAGCTCATTAGAGGTTTAAATATTTCACACTGATTCATAATATGGTTGTTTTGGATACCATGGAAGGCGTGGGAAGCCTGGAAGAAGAAGCTCTAAAACGAAAAGAGCGACTAAAAAACTTAAAACGTAAAACACCGAGTGGAGAAAATACAGCGTCTGCATCGTCAAATAATGAAACATCGGCTATTCTTCCTAAGTGGGTTCAGATAATTTGTTTTATTAATAATAGTCAGCAAAGCAGTCAAATCAAATTGCAATTTATGGAACTAATTAATGAATTGCTAGAAACTAGTCAGTGTACACTGAAATTTATATCTCAATATATTTTTAATGTGTTGTGATTAATTCTATTAACTCATATTACAGGCCTGTATTTAGAAGCTATAAGCCACAAGATGAAAATTTGCAACAGGCAAAGTTACAAGATGCGGAACCAGCTAAAGTAGATGAAGAAGTGAAAGATCTTGTTGAAGCAGGAAAAGAAAAGGTATAAAAATTAGAATTTTTACAGAGAGATGGATGGCTAGATCAATGTTTGTTACTCTTTCATGCTAAAAACGGAACTTCATAATATTTGATTTCGCTATAGTTAGCTATGTATGTAAGTATGCATTCTACTTTTTATCTTTATGTTCTACCACTGTAGAAAAGCTGCAGACTAAAGCTAATATATAATTCTTATACTCTTAACTACACTTTTGGGAGCCGAAAGACAATTTTGAAAAAAACCTTCACAAAAGTCACATTAGCATTGATAATATTTCAATTCAGTAAAAAGACTTTTTTTAACCATTTTCTGTGTTGATGTATTCCATTATTAATGGTTGGTATTGGGTACAATGAATTGAGTGTGTGTCGAATCTATTCTATGGTTTCATAAGTCATAAGGCTAGTATGGGGAAAGAGCATAACTCAGTTCCCTTGTGGTTCATGTAGTCCTTTGTGTCAAATGTCTACATATCCAGGCAGCACCGCCTACTTCTTTTCTTGGTTCCAATAGACTAGAGAACTTACTTGCTTGCAAAGCACCATTAACCCAAACTGTTTGGCTTATTAATGCTCTTCATGAAAAAGAATATATCTTTTATAGTCCATTAAGTGATGTTGCAAGGTTTTAAATGTATATGCAACATTATAATCATTTTTAGATACCTAGTTTTAGTTGTATATTATTTTTAATATAGTAGAATACAACAGTACCTGTTATGTGTTCTGTATATTTCAGGTTGTACTACAAGACTTGGACATTGCAAGTTTAGCTCCACGCAAACCAGACTGGGATCTTAAGAGAGATGTAGCTAAGAAATTGGAAAAACTTGAGCGCAGAACGCAGAAAGCTATCGCAGAATTAATATGGGAAAGGCTAAAGAATGGAACTGAAGAAAATTTTGGTGCAATGCTGACAATGACTGATAATAGAGCCACTCAGGATGACTGATCATTGTTATTATTATTAGATATTACTTACCTTAATAGAGATATTATTGTTCAATTATCAAATCGGCGGAAGTAATCTTTCGGTTCATAAGTGATGAAATGAAACTATATCAAAGCAAAGTACAAATAGATAATTTCTTTATCTTCTAATGGGAGTAAAACTTCGTTTGGAACAAGGATATGTATACATTGCCCAGTACCTCTTCATTCTAAATTGGCTATATGCATAGGGCTTCAGGATCATTTTTCTGGTACTGGTTACATACTTTTGTTTCTCAAAGAAGGGAAGTGAGAATATGTATTTATTACTTTTTATATATTATATTGAAAAAAAAAATTTACAAATGATCTTCAAAAAAATTAAAAATAATCCACTTATTGGTTTATTTATTTTATCAATATGGATGCATTGCATAGAAAGATCTTACAAAAAACTTCCAGTCTCTGCAATTATATGGATGCATTTCGATATCTATCTGCTATGAGAAAGTATTCTTAAGACAATAAGACTCTTGAGGTCAGAATTTATCTACATAATACATATTCATCTCTATCACATTAATTTGTGAACAAACCAGTATGTAAAATATCAAAACTGCAGTTCATAAAAGTTTGCTATTAATTTAAATTTGTCTTCACATTCTACAATATATAAAAAATAATATGGATATAGCATATTACATGAAACACTATTACTATATATAATCTATATATTTCACTTTTTATGTGTCAAATGTATGTATGACTCAAATAAGAATTATATTCAAGCATCTCAGAATAGAAACCAGAAAGAAGAAAATAGAATAACTTCACATTAAAATAATTATGCTATGTCAAGAGTAAACAATCATAAAAATATTCATTTGTATTTATTTTACAATATCACAGTTTAACAATCAATTGTCAACGTTAAATAATTAATTATTTGTAAGTAGAAAAAATATACTAATAAATTAATTTCAGTGCATTCCTTTAAGCAATAAATTTTGGTATTATGTAATTTATCTCTTGGATTTCTTAATAATATTTAAAATTACTAATGTTTCACAATATAATTGTATGATTGGTTATTTAACTAGAGCATAACAAGTTTTCAACTGCTCGTGCATAGTTCGTTATAATCATTGCACAATATTTCCAATAAATTTCACATTGGTATAATTCCTATACATATTAGAGTTATATAATTATTATTTTACATTTCCAAGTACAAAACACCTACACATATAATCTTTCGTCTAATAATAGAGAATTTTCGTAAATTTAATTAGAATACTTTTAATCTTACAATAACATAATTGTCATTCCATGCCAAAGTAACATTTACAAATTTTAAATACAATTTGCTTTTCTTGCTAAAATGGTTTCATATAAAATCATTGATTAATTATACTTATACTCTTAAAAGATAACAAACACATTACGTCGGCCAGGCGTTGTCACTAACCGTAGCAACGCCTGGCCGAGAGGCTAGGCGTTGCTACGGTTAGGCAAGATACGCAGGTTCGAATCCTGCCTCGTGATCAAAAATTTTTCTATTCTTTCAAAATTTCTCATTTATAAAGCATTTCAATGCTATAAAACTAAAAATTAAACACATTACGTGTTTAAAACCTGCATAGAACAAACATACAATGAATGTAGAGGATATTTTTTTTACTAAATCAATTGTGTCCAATTACTTAAAGCTTAGGTTTAAAGCTATATTAACCTAACTAATTCATATAATATTTTATGATTAACGTCACTAAACTTAGGAATACATTAAACTTAATTAAATTGCCGTCATTTCGCCTTCTCTTCCTTCCAGTAGGCCATTCTGTGGAGTCCTCGTCATGCTCATCAATTTCATTGTATGTGTAATAGTTACTGTCAATATTATAGAACACGACTCTGTCACCGATAGGCTGAATCGGCCTGAAGTTGTGCTTTATCTTCCCGTTGGATGAACGCAATTCTCTAAATACTTCTATCTGGAAACAGAGTTAATTTCTCAGTTATTGATCAGGCTAAATAAAATATTTATTTTGTTTATTGATTAGGCTGATAGTACGTGAGAATTTCTTTAACGAACAGAAAACATTCATTACTAGGCGGGATGCGAACCTGTATTTCGCCAAACCGTGGCAACGCCTAGCATCTCGGCCACCCCTGATCCGCCTCAGCAACCGAATTTCATGTCAGGAAACAGACTAACTTTTTATGGCATAGCGGGCAACAGTAGTAGAGTTAGTGCCTCTGCCAACGCGCTACTCGCTTTTATAGTGTAAGGGGTAAGGAAAGGATTGATGAAAAGGAAAGAAATAATCGATTAGGAAGGGTGAGGAAAAGAAAACGGGCCTCCGGCTCTCCCACTAACTATTACAAGCCGGTCTTCTGTGCTCAACACCCACAATAAACTGTTTTTATTTCTTTCTGTTTGTTTTGTTTGGCAAGAAGACGCGAGATCGAATCTCTATTTTTCTATTTTTTTTTAAATTCTCATTTATGCCTTATATTTTCAAAGCCTTATTTAGTTGACAAATTTTGAAAGAATAGAAAAAATTTGATCACGAGGCAGGATTCGAATCCTGCCTCGTGATCAAATTTTTTCTATTCTTTCAAAATTTGTCATTTATAAAGCATTTCAATGCTATTAAACTAAAAATTAAAGCCTTATTTAGTTGTTTTATAATTGAACTGTCGTATGAATAATGAAACTCGAATTAATATATGGAAGTTAATGTTATCTTTACCTGATCATGAGTTAATCTGACAGGCTGCTCGAAGTCTAACCATATCACAACTTCAGAGCACGGCGGCGTAGTCAATGATCCCCTGTATGTAAAATATCTTCTTAAGTCGTAGGGCAAAATGTTAAGAAATGAGAATGGGTTTTTCATGACCACGGTCGAATGTGGTTCAGTCACATTGCCCAGGGCAGATGTTATATCGTCGTAGGCTGGGTGCTGGTGCCGATCCAACTGAAAATAAAAATGTTATGAATTTAGGATTTATATTGTTAATCTCATAAAGGATTTAACACTTTTCTCTACTTTAAATTGCATTATTCATTATGAAAATGAAAGATTTTCATAATGAAAACAATCTATCTATAAAATAATTTATTATAAAAAAAAAAAATTCCTAATTTTGGGTTATAAATTTTAATTTTCTATTAAGTAATAATAATGTAATGCTAAAGAGTTTGTATGTTTAAATTTAGTAATCTCTGAATGTTCCGTGAGCGATTTCCGAATTGACTCAACCTTCGGTCTAGAGTGCTATGGGCTTATGCATCACGGGAAAAGCCGTCCAATCGCAAATTTCCAATCTTTTATTATGAATAAATCATTGGCTGCAAGTCACGGACGATTTCGATCGATTAATCTGGCAAACAAATTATTGCGCATTCAAGTTGATAATGGGCGGTTACATAACTAGGAATATACGTGCTTTATATGTTATAATGTCATATGCATGCTATACATATTATCTTAGATCGAATCTCAGTTTATTATAAGTAATATTGCGAACTCTGCGTATTTGCAATTAAATAATCAAGTTGGTGTTTTGAAATTGCTAGAAGACTGCTTCCAATTGCAACCGATTATTTTGTAGTTTTACGTAATGTACCAACCTCATAGAAAAAGGCGAGCACAGTCAGTCCATCTGTGTGCGTTACAGCTTCTTTAACTGATTTATACTCTTCTTTATAAAACACCATGTGTAGCTCCATTGGAAAACTGAAAACGTTACATTATTTATAAAACCGTGATGCTGCACCTTATGCAAAGGTAATTTAAAAATTATATAAATTACGATGGGAAGGTTGTGAGATGACAAAACAATCCACTTAAATCACAATGTATATTGTCGTATTTCTATGGTTAATATCTTAATTCGCAAATTTCTGTCAATAATTCTTTCATTTAATGTAAGTATATCCCTATCTTCAGATTTATATAAGAAATTCTTTACCTTCTATGGTTGATCTTATCTTCCGAGCCTAGAGTATCATTGTCGCCCCAATGAAAATGCATTTGACTGAACACGTAATTTCCTTCGAGTGGCCCGCCGCTCACCCGAGGATGAGGTTCGTTTTGTACTTCTATTAACACTGTAACAAAAGCATAAGATAAGTAAATAACAAAAAAGTTTTAGGCCTATTGCAATTGTCTATTGCATTAAGGTCTTTCTGGACGTGATCGTTCCACGCTTTTCGCCTACCTTTGACCGGTCGGCTCGAGCATAACTAATTCTGCTGCGGCTCAAGGCTGTGAGAAGTTTCCTAATCAATACAAAATAGAGCCTACAATAGTAAGTGATCCGTATTATAGTCTGTTACCTGTATGTCCATTATTAGTGACGTGTACATTATCGATTGGGTCGTCAAAGCCGATGAATGCAATGTCAGGGAGTGCCACTTGCTTCACTCTGAGCACGTTTATGTTAATGGGGCTTTGATGTTTCCCTCTACATTCCTGGAACTTCTCGCCCCAGTATGTGGGCCCTGTGAGGAAAGTAGAACTCGTATTTGTAATGCAAACACTTTATAAACTATTTCATATGTAAAATACCTATCGTATATTGCTGTTTATGATTGAAATGCATACGTTTATACACAAAATCTCATAATCTTTACAATGTTGTTTTATACTATGTTCGTGTTCACCACGTGTCATCTGTTAGTTTTTTTTTGTTTTCTAGTCTACCACGGGCAAGAAAGAATTACAAAAGAAAAATAAAAAAGTTCAATAACTCCAATTATTTTTCGGTTTTTGTGAGACAAAGATACATACGTAATTGATTATCGTTCCTACTTCTATACAATAATAAGTCTTACATTCATCTAATACAGTTCATAATTATTCTGATGTGGGAATCAATCAATCACGTGCTTAAAAATATAAAACTTGTTGTAGAAAACATAACTAAGGTGTCATAAGTTTTTGCATGAAACAGGTCTCTAACCACCTACCTACCATAATTTAGACACCCTTAATTTAGACGGTTGAATCAGATTAGTATGCTTTTATCATTATTAATCGATTATTTTGCCGATTCATCTCGATAGAAGCGACCTTCCGAATCGATGGTAGTTTTAACAGCTACTACTAACACCTACTACTACAATAAAATTTTTGTGTGTATTACTCATATGCCAATAACAAAGCATCTTATTTTGGAAAAAATAGAAATAAACTAAAGTGAAAACTAAAAAACATATCAATGAAATGTATTTACCAATGACGCCGTCATATCCAAAGTCTTCCGCACAAATTGGTCGAAGCGCTGTAACATAAAATTATGAAGTTAAATGTATGTATAATACATAATATGTCCTTCGGTCGAACAATAACATAACTATGTCGATTATTTTGATTTATATGTAAAATGAGCATATAAAAAAAAATCGTATATTCTTATAAACTCAACCATTACATATTCAAGTAGATTTATTTTTCAAACAGTTATAAATCATAATAGATAAAATAGACTCTGAACACATGAGATGATTTATTTACGATTCTAGGTAGATACTTAATAAACCAAATCGAAATATTTAAGATAGACAGCGAGCCTTCAAGAAAACAGTTTTTCTATTGGTATTATAGGTATATAATTATATATTACTTAGTGGATATATCAACGTTTTACGTTATATACATATTTTGCAATATACCTAGTTGTATATCTATAAAAATGTAAAGGCCGCCTTGCGGCTCTTGTTAAGCGACGTGAGAAATTAAATGTTTTACATAAGATTTTATAATAACTCACAGATAAGGACATGGCTTCAGAAAATTAATATTGTCATAATGGCCATAAATAACCTACAATTGCAGAAATGTTTTAGAACACTTATGTTTCTATTGTTTCGAAGGCATCCAAAGGCACACCGGAACTATTTCATTAAAATGATTTTATCTATCGTGACTAATGTGCAACATTTATGAATTATTTATGTACTTTATATGTCACTTTGTCCGTCTGTCCGTCAATCTGCTAGACAATAGTGCAGTGTAATTAAAATAAATACTTAATGTTATATTACCATTAAAATCTCTTTATAGGTATAAAACATAAATTAATGTTAAAAAGAAAATAAACCATATTTTAATGTTATTTGTCTTTGTTTTTGATATTAAGTTTACCATTTATACTGGTGCTTTAGATTATTTTCATAATATTTTTATCTTGTGTTCAGGTGTAAAATGAATAGGTAAAAATATATAAGTACTATTAAATAATGCTAATTAAACCTGAACAATGTTGAAATTACTGTCATAAACGTTTTTATTCACACGTTAGATAGCCACTTTGTACTACTTAGATTGCATTATCCATCATCATAAATGACATCTTACCTAATGATGTAGGTAATTTGGGGAAAAAACCAAGGATTTCTACAAAGATGTAGTGTAAACATTCTTATATAAATTTAGCTACCCATTGTAAATAAATATGATATTGAAGTATAAACTCAAACTGAACACTCAACATGTCTTTATTCAATCAGACTTCTTATAGAAGCACTTTGAATCGTCATTACATAGTTTTAACATTTACCATCGCTTCAGAAAGCAGTTTCTACACAGAAGAGCCGGCAAGAAATTCTGTAGTTGCTCCTTTAAAATAATATCAATTTTACATTTTAATTCTACATAATATGTAATATGTACATATAACAATGATGCCAAAGAACCGTCCTGTGGTTCTTAGGCGACAACATTCCGTGGATTTTCATCATCATAAGTTAATAGGACTCCTATGTCTTCTGTTATAGTACCTACTAGTATAATATATACTTGCTAGTAGAATATTATGTTGTCTGTGAGTAAAGTATGTCGAACCTTATTTAATTTATCACGCCTCGCAAATTATTTTTCTCACCATAAATATGGTTTGTCATTATAGATAAATAAAAAATGAATAACAATGACACTATGAAAAATGGCCTTAATATCAACAACACTTATTCCTATCGAATAAAATACCACGTAATTAACCAAATAACAGACTTATTACAATTACCACCGTTTGACCCAGATTTTACGGTAAACTTTTATTCAGCTTAAAACCGCCAGGAGCTTTGTTGAAATCGTGCACTTTCCCGAACTCGTGACTCATCTAAGATGCTAACTCGCTTTCTACAGATAGCCCTGCGCCGTTTTGTGCTTTGTAAAAATTCCAAGGAGTTTATAAAACATTAGACAGCATCAAGATTCCCGTTTTCTCCCAAGGGAGCATTTATTCGGGATAAAAAGTATCCTATCAACCAAGACAGTTCACACCCTGTCTGAATACCAAATTTCATCAAAATCCGTTCAATAGTTTCAGCATGATCGGCGAACATACATGCAAGTAAACAAACTTTCACATTTCGAATTTAAGTGTGATTTATAAATTCAGAGTCAGATACCAACTCGTAACTGGTATGATCGTTGCCCTCTATACAAAAACAAATCCATATTTATGTTTTGCCCTGAGCTTGAAATATCTCACCATATAGGTTAATCTTTTGTGACTAAACCAATGCGTCAACACAAATTATCTCTTAGTTTAAGAATGTTTGCTGATTAAGTTACTGAGTAGGCTACACAAACGGTAACAGTTTAATGAATTTTTTAACTAAGGAATAAAAGGAAATTACGTATTATATCATTATGTTGTCATATTTGTATCCCGAACTTAGACAATTCCGAAATCACATGATAATTTGCCTTGAGAGGTACGTCTTTCACCTAGCCTCGGCAGCTCAAGGTGTAATAAATTTACGTTTTCACTTGCTCATAATAGGCTTCTTTTGTGTGTAAGCATGAAATTGATTCTATATGAACTTTATTTTGAACGAAAACATTACCGCATATTACCTAGGTACGTACATAGGTATACGTCATGTATACCCTTTTTAAGCTTTTGTCTCTATCAAATTTTGCGTTGACAGAAAATGCTGCAAACTAGCTCAGTGGAATCAAATTTGTACAAAGCTAGAACATAATATAGGCCTGTTGGAAGATAAGGGATGACTTGAATTTGACTTAAATTCTTATGTTCCCTAGATGTGGCAGAAGACATCCACAGTGCTCCGCCAGTTGCTCCTAGCTTCCCTTTTTAGAAAGGGATGTGTGTACATAAATATACAAATAATGGCGCCAAATTACTCGTATATCTATCTTAATCTCTTACGAGTCGTCTACGTGTAACTGACATTTGCCAAAAAATTGCATACGGAAGAATAAGAATATCTTGGCATCGTGTTCTTCATCTTCACTGTGCGCCAAAAACACGTGTATCTAAGACCAAATGCTGTTTTAGTCTGGGACTGTTACATGCGTAAATAATTTGTATATCATTTAAACACATTCATACATAGATTAAAGAGAATGTATACTTTAAGGTGATTTTACGCGCTTGCATAATAATCTACAGTCATTTCTGGCATGATAAAAAAGTGTATATTATGTAGTCTCTCTCCTAGAGATCTCATTATGCTCATAAGTACCTAGCTAGTCTAATCAGATCGCAGAAAACTTCTCTTTGAAAAAAATACATTTATGTAAGAGTTCTTATGCGTTTTTTCTATTTCGTTTGTATAAATGAGTTGCCCTTAAGATATGTCGATATACATAGGTACCTTATTTAGGTCGTAGGAAATCTTATTTATAATTTGCTTTGGCACAAATTACTCACTCGTGTCAATTTTATAATAAAAATAATCGATAAATGCAATCGAACATTGTTTTACTTGTCATTAAATTCAAATCTTTATACATGAAATTAATTAATTATTCATCAAGAGGACCGAAATAGTTAGCTAAATTCGATAGGCCTGTAAAGATTTAATTAGTTTCCGTTACTGTGAAATGTAATTAAATTCAGAAAATAAATTTTATCAGCATTATAAATTTAGATTAGTAATTTTGTATTGAGCGACCTTAAAACCACTTAATCGATTTTAAAAGTTCTTTTACCGTTGGAAGCTACATTTTTAGCCTTTTATTACATCATATGAAATTAGTGATCGTCCCGGCTCCGTTCGAGTTTTTTTTGCAAAGTTTTTCCAAAATTTCATGAATCCAATAATGATTAAAATGCGATAAGTAGAGTTATGTGGTGTTAATAGACGACTTTCTTTTATAGATATAGTAGATACCTAGAATTACCATAAAAGTTTATCAATATAAGATTAAACACATTAAAATTCATAAATCATTGATTACAGATCCACAAATCATAGAATCGTTTATGTACAAATTAAATCACTCTGAAATAGTATTATTGCTTATTATTATATCGCTTACAATTTTAATACGACACAAAATCACAAATACTCCATGAATAATCTAAGGAAAAGACACCATGAAGAGACGATTTAAAGCACAATTGTTTATCATTACGCTGTGAAACTACAGTAGAAGGCCTCACATTGTTTCGGCTTAATTTGACCCCAAAACAAAACTGTTGAATCAAAAAGTTTGAGGACGAACATTAATTTGGAATGTTTTAACACGTAACAGTGTTTGGCGTCACTATTTTAATAATAATGTCGATGCCCAAATTCTGACTACATTAGCAGACTACCTCTTTGTAATTTATTTATTTAATGACTAGATAGTAAAGGTTTCAAGTTCAAATTCCAAAAAAGACTCACCTATATAAACTTACTAGCTGCGCCCCGCGGTTTTACCCGCGTAAGTCCGTATCCCGTAGGAATATCGGGATAGAAAGTTGCCTATATGTTATTCCAGTTGTCCAGCTGTCTACGTACCAAATTTCAATCAGTTCAGTAATTTTTGCGTCAAAGAGCAACAAACACACACACACATCCTTACAAATTTTCGCATTTATAATATTAGTAAGATAGTTGGATTTGTAGACATAGGCAAGAATGTATATTTTGTTCGTTATTGTTCTAAACATTCGCTTAATTTTATTTTTTACGCGTTAATCTTAGGACCGATTTCCTACATTCTTCACCTTTGATACGACGATCCCTGAGAGCTATATGTACCACGGGCGAACTGGGGCGGTCCGCTAGTAAATAATAAAGGCCACGATAATCCGGATAAAAATAAATCACCATATTATTCATTCGAATTTTCTAACCCGTAGTGTATCTAGTGTGAAAAAACAAATTTACAATACAATGTAATTTTTTCTCTAACTTATCATAAACTTTTCTGTGGCCTTCTTGCCAATTTTTGCAATTCTAGGTCACAGGAAATTTCCTCAACGTTTCGGGGATTAAAATATTGGACATGAGGAGTTGTATTATTTGTTCTTTTTATGTGAAAGGAAGGAAATTAAGCAAGCGTACGTACGTGACAAGCCGCAGCTAAATATAAACGGTACAAAAGGTAGAATAAACCGTTAATTTGAATTCTTTTGGTGAATTTTATATTGACTGAGGAAATTACGGAGATATAAAAACATACTCTTTTGTTTGAACTCTTAAAGACATATATGTAAAAAGAGACTAACACTAACTCTAACTAACATGTCTATAGACTGCTAGATATGTATATAATGGACATACTCTTTCCATTTCTTCAACAAACAATTAGTTAGTTCGATACTTAAAGATTTCGTGTTCCGTTCAAAGTCTTTATAGTTTTACAATTGCGTAATTATAGAAAATTGGAATTTTATTTTGCGCTCTCGCATTTTAAAATAATATCAATTTTTTTTTAATTCCACATAAATATTTTCTATTGCTATTGTTAAACTCTTGCAAGACTGTCGTGGTCACGGACACTTATAGGAAAGTATTGTCACGATATTTTAAACAAGTAAGATAATTTTGTTGAAAACAAAGGTATCGTGAATCGTGATGCTTGAAAAACATCAACAATAAAGTAAAAAGAATTGCTTTTAAATAACAATAACGAACGCTAAGTACGTTTATGCAAATTTAATAAAACATTTTTCTTTTCGTTTATGGTGCCACAATAATACCTACAATGTGAACAGTAATTTAATAAATTGACATTCTTTGATATTAAATATCTACACGTAGACTAGATGACAATCCATTATACACTTTTCTTGTTACTTGTCTTGTCTTGACCTGGTATTTTTGGATAAGTATTTCCTTCCCTTTTCCATATAATGATATTCGATACCAACAGCAAAAGATCAAGAATACGTTTGCTAACAGAGACATAGGCAATGCCACCATCCTGTAAGTGACCTACGAAATTATTTAGACCGGAACATTTTGCTACTAATCTGTGAAAGAACAACTAACCGCTTCAAATATTTCTCGCTTTCCGACATTATGGATGCCAGTAAAAAATTATTACCAACGTCTATAAAATGTCTTGTTGTGTTTCATATATTTTTTATCTTATAATATTGATATGTTATATATATCGGAGCTGTTAACACAGCAAACGACAATTGATGAATAAATTAGATTGTCACATTAATAAGTGATTGTGATTAATGTTTATGTATTTGCAGCTGACGTGTTTATGCTTTTCAATTATGTAAATGTTCAAAAAAAATAGTGCGCTCGATGTTTTATTATATTGATAAAGTTTTAATTCGTTCAGCAATAATGCAAAATTTGTTACAATTGATACGTGTAATAATACGTGATACGTGATAATAATACGTGGGTTTTTGAACTTTTCAGTTGGCACATAGATGCTATTTTCCCAAATATACTTTATTTACGGCTTTTACTATGAGACAAAGGCGTGTAAGCAAAAAGTAGTACTTTCTCTTAATACTGTTCTAATGTGCCGTATGCAAATAATTTAGAGTGCATTGTGTTTAATATAGAACGTCTTACAGCTTCTCGGCGGTAATGGTCTACGCATTTAGTCTAGATTTCACTTGCGTAGGTACCTAATTTTCGATATAACGACATGCAGGAAGTAAGCATAGACCAATAAATGTTTGTCTGTAGAAACAAGCTCGTAATATTGTTTTGTTTATCTTTCTTCTGAATTAATAATTAGCATCGGACTTAATAATAAGGTTGGCGAAAAGATTTTTTATTTAAAAATACAACCACTACAACAAACTTTACCTACTTACTTTTGATAAGATCGCTAAATTTAGATACGGATAAAGAGAATGTTCAAGTTCTAAAACTGTACTGCAGTCTAATTTAAGCGTATATTCAATCGACTATGAAATTATAAAAGTATTTTTTATTTATAAACTAAAATACAATACCAACGCCCTGCATAATGTTACCTACTCGTTAATGTAGTTCTATATATATTCTAGATAAAAGGTATTCTAGATATCTTAGGTATTTGGTTTCATTCCAAATAGCACATATTCAGATTATATAATTAATAAAACATATCTACTTGAATTATTGATCCATTCAAAACATTAGTCCATAAGTGTTTAGTACCTAATAATATAACCATTTATGCATTCAAATAATCAGCATGATATGGTAAATTATTATTTCCATATAACTTATTCCGCTCCTACGGCTGGGACATATACCCTGTGTATATGAGCGATGAGGCTATAAATAAATATAAATCTAATAAGATTATTTACTAAAGTTATAATAATAATTTTATTTCATAAAAACAATTATAACCTGTAGGTATGTTAATTATGTACCAAAAGATTTAGAGCATCTGTTCAGTAACTTTTGTGAAAGAGCATCGCATCCATACAAAATAAAAGATTTATCTATATTTAAATCAATATGGTCAATTTTCGCAAATTTGGACAGAATTAATATTTTATACAGAATTGCGAAATGCAATATCAACCAATAAAATATACTGTAGTTACAAAACACTAAGAGAGCAATAAATCCGTTCCGAAATATCAAATCCTTTTGTAATTTGTTAGGACCTCTGCCGTAAAAATTGTATAAAAATATTACCAAACTTTGTCATCTTTATGTTGCATAATGCCTGCATAATGACACTCGTCATATGCTAAAGTTCAATATAGTTGTTATGTTGCCAATTCACACGCACTGTTAGTCTGTATTAACTTAGAAATTAGTCATAGAGCTTAATGATTTAGGTATAAACAATAATATTTCATACATTGTCAGAATGCCCGAGGTATTTTATGCATTGCCCGGGGTAATTATTGTATAGAATACTTGAATTATAAAAATTGACGATAAGATATTCACTACACACAAACAAACATAATATAAAAAAATATTTGCGTGTAGCAATTTTTTTTCCTTTTTTGTAATATAGTTATAGTTGGATATGTAAGTAGATTGATTGATTCCGATTAATGAATTTACATTGCTGGTTAAAATCTGTGTTTTGTGTGGCAGGTACTTCCTGCACTATCTGTTGATTTATTTGAAAGGTAATATATGTAATACTATATATATATGCACTCATAAAATGCGCTTACTCATCAAATATAAATGGAATAAATACTTAACAAATATCTAGTAATTAGTAGAGAGTACAAATAACTTCCTTATGAAAATAATAAATGTGAAGTGTCCTCAATGAATTGCGCCTGTTCTTTGTAAATAGATAAAAGACTGAGTATGGCACGTCATTGATGAATAATTATTGCATTGCAAAATGTATAAATGCACGATAATTATATCCTCAATATGAATAAATAATAAATTACCAAAACTCCAAGAGGATATTATAGATTATTCTTAAATCCCTGTTTTGTGTTATTTTCAATGCTATTAATTTATAGCTATAGGGAAAGTCCATATGCTTCGTCTTACCTTACCTTAAAATCATTGAATATCAAAAGACACAGTCTACAAACCAACAAAAATTATTTTGGTATGTTTAGTTTTGTAATGTTTTGCCTACAAAACTGTTTAATTGATTGCGTTCATGGTTATTTACGAATTACAATTTTGAATTGCAAATTATGGTTGCACGATGTAAAGTTTAAACAAGGTGAGTACCGACATGAACACAAAATATTTTATAATTGTTCAAAAGTAATTATCTAATGAGTTTCTATGTGTTTGGATATATTCTAATACGAGTCACGTATTCAGCGATGTTTTGAAATATCGTACTTATTTAGTATTAAATTAAAGAATGAATTGTCTTAAAGCTTATAAAGTGTTTAACAAAATGTAGGTACACCTAAGTATTTTAAAATCTCTGGACCGCAACAATTAATACGCTTCTTTGATTTTGGGTTTTTTAATGAATGTCCTATCTATCTATTATATAACAGATATAATTGAGAAGTGAGACTTTGTTTGTTTCTTTGGACGCACTTATTTCAGGAATAACCACAGGAAGACCATTTTAATGATTCTTTCACCATTGGATATGAAACTTCCTTTGTGCGAGTAGCGAAGCCGGGGTGGACCACTAGTTATATGTGATATAATATTTTAATTAGCAATTATTAGCTTGAATAAAGAATTTAAATGAAGTCATCAAAATAATAATATTATGTTATTTATTAAGTTTTCATCGATTTTTTTTAATAATCTTATTCGCTATTTTCACATTTTGTCATCATCAAGTAAGCAACACTTATTCTTTTTAACGGATTTTAAACGCGATTTATTCATTATATTATTAACCCGACGTTTCGAACACTTTACAGCGAGCGTGGTCACGGGGAGACTGGTCAGTCTCAGTCAATCCGTTAAAAAGTCCTTAATTTCTAAATGTATAATACTCGCGTGAAATCAAACACAAGAAAATACTAACACTCATTCTCTTAACATTCTAAACAATAACAGGAAACAACATACCCAATATAGAGGCGAATGAGAATAAAATTGCAAATGAAAAATCCATGGTCCACGCACCGCTGGTTCAAATAAAATCATATAGAGCAATCAAGAGTTTTTTCACATGTCCATTTATTCACTGAGGTTACGAATTACGGTCCAAACCGCGCATTGTCAAGTGACGGACCGCGACGACCGACTGTGAGACAACTGAGCACCACAACAGCTGATATTGTAGTTTGAACGTGTATTTCACCCTGCCATGGCTATCGAAAGGGCAGCAGGTGCTAATGACACCGACTTTTCCCAAATCCCTCACGTAAATATGCACTTGGCCCTTCGATATATATAATTCAATATGGAATATTTTAAAACAATGGAATTATCATTATTGGTTGTTTCGATTAAAATAATTGTTAGTGATAGAATATGAACATCTGAAATAATTATTATATTAAATGAGAAATTTTGTTAAACAACTACACTTTCTCGTCAGCTCTTCTCTGAGAAGTCGAAACTTATTTCCGAACCGGTCGCGGTAGCAAATACTTTATATATAAAAAAATTTACTTAGGTTCTACAAATGAAATAAACACAAAACACGCATATATGATAGAATTAACTGAATTGTCTCTCTTACTCTTATACAGAGTACTTATACCAACGTAAAGAATTTATTTCATCCTGGCGATCCTATTCAGGAGAATAGGATAAACTCATGAAATTATTATATTTTTAGCGATCCTTAATTACTGTATTAGGTGTAAATCTATCCGTTTCAAGTGGGACAAAATCGAACCTAAGGGAGTCGGTAACATACTGGTGAGGATAATAAAAAAAGCATGTTAAAAAGCGCTTCATAGAGAAGTTTTATAATTAACTAATGACCCGCCCCAGATTCGCACGGTCATATTAATACATCATATATTATACATATTAAACTTCCTCTTGAATCACACTATCCATTAAAAAAAACCCATCAAAATCTGTTCAGTAATTTTAAACATCTAAGAATAAGCCTATAGCCTTCTCAATAAAGGGGCTATGAACACTGAAAGAATTCAATTCAAATCAGACCAGTAGTTCCTGAGATTAGTGCATTCAAACAAACAAACTCTTCATCTTTATAACATTAGTATATATTTGTGTATAGACAAATACCTAATTAAGTAATTATTAATAAGTATACTTTTAACGGGAAGAGATCAATGTTATGCGTAATTTTTAATTTTATAGCATTGAAATGCTTTATAAATGTTTTTTTTATTAATAGAAAAAAAATTATCACGAGGCGGGATCGAACCCGCCTCTTTTTGCCAAACCGTAGCAACGCCTAGCTTCTCGGCTAACCGCGATCCTGCCTCAGTTATCGAACGATTCGATTCGAATCGATTTCATGTGCCTAAGGGACACCCCACGCCATCTATTGAGATAATTCAGAACCATCTCAACCAATAAACATTATTTCAATGATTACAATATTGTATCGATGGAACGTGCCTTTATTAAATTTAATTTTTAGTTTTATAGCATTGAAATGCTTTATAAATGTTTTTTTTTTTTTAATAATGTTTATGTAAGTACTCTGTCATTGCTTTTTGGTACAGAGATATATATAGATAAGTAAATAAGTAAGTAAGCAAAAAGGCTAAACATTATCGGGGTAGCGCGCAAGTGAAACTGCGGAATCAAGCTATCTTCTTATAAGAAACAGATAAGATGATTATGTAATTATTAAAAACGAAGCATTTCTAATAATTAGCTCAACTTGCATTGTTTCACAAGCTACGTCAGCAATGACAATTATTGGATATTAATTGGACTATTGCACAACACGATTAGGTAGGTACTAAACATTTTAATAGATCCATACTTCATACATTACTTATTCCTAATGTGGTTTTGTATCTGGGGCAAAAAAATCACACCGAAGTCGTGCTGTCCTATAAAGACATGATTATTATTTTTTACTCGTGTAGTTTTTATCATGACAGGCAGGTTTGGGGTTTGAAAGTCATATTATGTTATTACGTAGGCAATTTATATTTGAGCATCAAACGACGTCAGTTGGGGAAAATATTTGTTACTTATAACTTATAAAGAAAAATAATTATAACTTTTAAAGGAAGCTGCGCCCTGCGGTTTCACCTCCGCAACTCCGTATCCCGTAGGAATATCGGGATAAAGTGTTGCCTATATGTTATTTCAGTTGACCAGCTGTCTACCTACTAAATTTCTTTGCAATCGGTCAGTAGTTTTTGCGTGAAAGAGTAACAAACACACACATATCCTTACAAACTTTTGCCTTTATAATATTAGTAGGGTTAAAATTTATAATGAGTTTATATGCAATTGCTGCTTAATTGAAAAATTTTGCTAGCTGGCTGTTATTCAATTTACAGTTCACTGTCACAATTATAATTGCTTTATTTTATATGAAATTCAAAATATATAAATGAGGGGATAACGAGGACTTTCCCCGTTGCTACTTTGCTAGCTTTTAAACAACTTTGTTTTCTGCTGTTTGAATTTCTACTGCTTGAATATATTTAGTTTTGTTGTTAAGCTGTTACTCTAATATCTAGAACTACTGTTCTCTGTACGAGTATATTATTTCTCGGAGCTGAAGAACAATGAAATTAATCTCGGAAGTATTGTTCAAAACATTTATATAATTTCCAGGCATCCAAAATTTTTAGGCTGGGGTGAATAATTACTGAACAAAACGACCGACTATTGACGTCACGTTCTTAGTTCTGTGTAGGTACTAGATAGTAAGTAGTAAATATTTACTATCTGTGCTTAGGAAATCAAAATTTCATTTCGTCTTCTCCCGAGCTGTTCCAAAAATAGCGATAAACATTTGTCCTTGATTTGTAAATGAATCACTACAGAAAGACACTGGATATCGAAGAAACAGGTACTTCATTCTCTGTTGGGCGTCTCACTAACAATGAGAAAAAAAATGCAAACAGGAGAAAGGTTAAAGTTTAATGACAATAATATTAATAAGTAATAATAAATGACGATTAACAGTCGAGAAATGTGCCCTCCAAATATTTAAAAAAAAACAAATTTATTGCACACTCAGGATGACCGTTTATCCTGGTTTGTTTCAAAAACTAGATTTAACATTATGAAAACCTGTCACACTGTAGACAAAAAAGTGGTTACCTGTGTCATTAATTTTGAAATCTCTGTTTCATAATACCGGTTTTTATTTGGTATATACTTATAGACGGGTAACAATGTTTTCATTACAAAAACGGCCAAGAGGCAAATACCTTGATAAAGAAATCAAATTCACCTCACGTTTTTTCTTGAAACAAAGCACATTTTAAGAAGGCGATCTTATCTTCAATCAGAGCAAGTATAATAAAAAATGAAACAAAGTTTTGGACTTCACACATTTATTGTATTTTTGTCTAATAAAAATACTATATTTATAACTATCATAAAGGATATCTATACCAATTGACAGTCTTTCTGGTTGTACACATCCGCCACAGCACAACATTTTAGCAATGTTTCCGTGCACTTTTATAGACAATAATAATATTATTTATGAACAAGACTATTTTAATTTCTAATTTACAGCCCTATCACTTTAGAGTAATCATAAAAAAATCCCAAACTATACACCATTCAATGGATTTATGTATTGCACTATTGAAACAGAAGTTTTTTTTTTAACGTTTCAGTAGACAATGTTTTTAATAACTGTTGTTTCAGAATTTTTAAATTCACATTATTGTGCAGCAGTATTAAGTACTAAATTGATTTAGGCACAAATTTTTAATAAGTTTCTTACTTAAATGTTTTTATAAACATTAATTTAAATTTATTAAAATCTACAATAGATACACTTCTGACATTCTTATAAATTATCATATATATAATTCTTAAAGTAAAATTAAATACATTAATTATACTTGTTGGTGTAGATAACAATATTTTACGGAAATGTGTAGGTTACAATATAAAAAATTATTAAAACCAATGTGTGCATGCATGGCTACGATGACAATATATCGGACCTGATTAAAAAACACTACACAACTCTTTTTCTATTTACATATGAAACTTATTATTTTGCTAAATTATTTTTATGTTATATCAAACAAAGTCATTTGTAACATTCACCTTTAATAAAGTATAGACATAGCAAGCGGAAAGGACATGCCATGACATTTGTATTGGTTTACAATTGCAGTACATATTATATAATTGTTAGTATGGATTTCTTTTTCAATCACACCATTTACTCGTTATTAAAAAGGCAATATGTTGATTTTAGAATGATACGCTTAAGCTATAATTTTATGTCTTTAGAACCCATATCGCTTCAACCTTTACGCCTCGAAAGGCTAAAGGCTCGTTTTTAAGACTAAAGAAAGAAAGTTAATAGATATTTTTTATGTAAGTTGATAAAATGAATCTTTTAAAAGTGTAAGTATATTGTAATAAATGGCCAGCAATCGAAATGCAAGATTATATTTAAAACGAACACTAGATTTCGTCACAATACATGGAAATACAAATTAACACATAGGCCGTGTTTATAATCTTTATGAAGCTAGAGAGACTAGTGCTATTATCACGAAATACGACGAAAGGCTTGGACATGACTACAAAATTATTGAAGCACGTATATATGATTTACACTGAGCCAAAATCGTCACATGTATGATTCAATTCACGATTCTGGATTTCCTGAAAAAATATACTATTCAAAATCTGCATATCATTATAATTTTAAATTGACTTACGACTCTATCAATGTGAAACATTCTACAGTTCTACACACAGCATACATAGTATGTACAGTAATTATATACAAAATATAACAATGGCGGAGATCTAACGAACTCCACTACGCCATATGTACTATACACACGCTCGAGAAGCTTAGCAGAAACCAAGTGATGGGTATCATAACCCGGTAGTATCTCATACATGTTATCTTTACAATACTACATCAACAATCATCATGAAATAATAAACGATTCACATATATTGGAAGCCGAATCTACGAGTGATACAACACACCTAGATATATAACACGCATACGTTTTCTACCAATTGGACTGTTTGTTTTTATTACAATGGAGTACTAAAAAAAATCTTACAAATATGACATGTACTATTATACGCTTAAATTGTCCTTTATACATGTACTTGTACAACACTTTGAATTACAACATAATTGTACAACTTTCGAATTGTCTTAAGTAGTCTTAAATATGTGACGACGATTATCATACTATTCTGAGTAAAATGTGACTAAAATATTGAATATAATTATTATTACATATATTAAACCCAGAGTCCGTTTATTGGTATATGATTACACATAGACATAAATTTCAAACATGTAGAAAAAGCCGTAGTGTTATCGGTGGTAGACCGGACATATTTACGGTACGGCACTTGGGAATTTTGTCAATTTCATTATGTTTTAGGTTAATCCAAAAATAATGGATACACATTTATTTTTGTAAAACACATTCAACATTACTGTCACAATACATTTGTAAGTATTAACAAAACAATGCAAAAATTAAATAATGTTTACACTATATGTAATAAGAACTCTAAAATTAAAGGTGAATGAAGAGCAAACATAACTTTAAATACAAAATAAATTTATTGTGCGTTTTAAATCTATCCCTCACGCCTATTCATTTGTAGGTAACTGATGCGATCAATACAATTCTGTTGATATGTTTTAAGTTAAAGTGACATGATGCAAAAACTGTGTGAAGCCCTGTGATCATTTTGTAACACGAAATGTATTAAAAATAATTTTACGCTGGTAGCAACATTTCACTATACACCATGTCACAAAAATATATATTTAAGAGTTGTATATTTATATAATTATAAATATATCCATTTGTACATTACACGAGAAATGTTATTATTTACAAATAAAGCAATCGGATATTAACTTTCTATTCACAATGTTTACACATCTATATTAAGAAATTATTTTAGTTTAATTGTAGGGCTGTAAAACTTATAATTAACTAAATATAACGGCAAAACAATGCTGTTACGTACAGCGGCCGTGCGCCCAAAGTACGTATATTTTCCAAGGAAATAAGTAAATTTACATTAATTTCGAAATATTTCATCAAAACAAAAATTCATTTCTCACAGGAAAATTAATGGATAACAATAATAGGGTATTATCATTGTGAGCCGAGGGCTTAAGGCTTTTTATACATTACAGATAGTAAGCATTGATAGCAACATCGAGTAGATATCCATTTTTGTACCTTAAACTATAACACAAATCTTTAAATACAAATACCTATAAGACACTGCTAAATTTATAAGCTTGTAATAATTAAAGTGTATTTAGTGTCATTATTTACAACGCGCTTTGCGTCACGCTACACTACTTTAAATGTTTATCATTTGGTGCAAAAAATACTGTCCCGAAAATTCGATAGCTGTTCGCAAAGATTTTCAATGAAATATAAGTAGGAAATATATTAAGGGTTTCAGTGGCCGTATACGTTGATCGTAAAAGGTAAGATCGTAAATGCTAGTTAGTTTATCAGTTTAGGGTGTATATTATTGGGTTAAAACGGTACCGTATTACCGAACTTTTCGTATGTCTGTTTGTCTGTATGTATGTCTGTTAAGCAACGATTTGCACGGGTCTACCATATTTTTTTGCATTTACTCTTTAGCTCATTTCAATAAAACCCTTATTGTCACGAGTACAACTCGCACTGGACCGAATTCTATTTGCTAAATATTTCGAATACGGTTTATAACACAAATAACTTTTATAAGTTCCCATTTATGACAAAATAACATTTGCCAATACCATAAACGCACACAATTTTTTATAGTAAAATGAAGACCCATTTGACATTAGTCTCATTTTTATTATTTATAATTTAGTCCTGATATCAATAATATACCATGTTATATATATAAGAAGTTGAGCTTTCTAATACCAGTCACATTATGCGTTATATTTTTATTGCACTTGAATGAATAGATAATGCACTTAGACAATGGACTGAAAAATATAATAATTTGTTTAATTTAAGAACCTTTTATTATCATATTATGAAAGATAATAATGTTTTGACACCATCTTTCATAACATTTGCAGTAAAACAGCATCTTGTAAATGATCTTGTATTATGTATTATTACTACTTTTAAGCACATTTTGCGCTGATAAAATTTTGTGTATAAAAATTAAAATATTGCCAATATATATAAATGGTAATAATAAATTATATGGATATATACATATAGTATTCGATTTTCTTAACCCATAACAGGTTGTTAAACGTTGATACTGAAGCCTACCATGTAGGTAATTATGTAAAAAAATGGAATTTTGAATTCCGACAGAAGCAAGACAATAACGATAAATTAACAACGAGAAACATTTTGTGAGGCGATAATAAACTCACAGGAAATGGAAACGAAATTGCTACATTTGTCCAAACAAATTATAAATGAACCATATCTAATACTTACGGAATAGTGCACTTTATTTTACTGCAACTTTATTTTTATTATTAATCTAATTTTATTAACATTGTCGTCGTCGAAGTTTGCTGAGTGTTAATACGCATTCTAATAAGTAAGAATATATATAAATTTCAATCTAGTGTTAATCTTCTATGGAGTCCCAACCGATGACTACCTCAATAATACAAATATGTATTTTACTGTATGTTAAATGACGACAAGACAATGGCATAAAATCTATATATTGGTTCATAATTTCTATCTTACGAAATAGCATCATAGCTCTCATACGCGTTTTAATTCCCTCTTTTAAACCGTAAAATATAATTTAGCTGATCCACCATTAAGAAAAACAGAACAATTAACGAACCTTTGATAACCAAACATCACTAAATTTAAAATATGCTCAAATAGTATATGTACCATCAATATTGAGAACATTTATTGAGAAGCAAGATTTAAAGTTCAACTGATCAAGATGCTTAGTGGATATGGTCATCTAAAATACGTTCATAGTTGTAAACAACATGTGGTAATTTACCTGTAACCTAAGATGCGGAAATTATAGAGATGGGTATTATTTCAACATATCGAAAAACAGCTCTGATTGCAAAATAGTTTTAGCGCCAATTCCTTAGCCTAACAAGCTTTGTCCGAATTAATTGAGCACACTGAAAGTGAAGTTTGTCAGATAATTCGGATTGGGTCATCAACTGTTTGGGCACTAAGATAGATTGCCTAACCACTTGCACTAGTTTTTTAAATATTTGTGCAATATGTACACGAAACCGACAAAAAGATTATTTAATAGGCATCTTCTTTAACAGATTGGCTACACATATCTAAATAGCAAATCGTAACAGCTATTGACCGAAAGCTGTTTTAGCAATAAGTTCACTGAGCGTAAAGTAGTGATTTTCAGGATATTGAGTTTAGACCTGGACTGTTGGAGCACCTAAGATTACAAAAAACGAATGCCACTGTTACTGAACCATGTGGTTTGTATCGCCGATTCATTTTCTGATGATCTTGAACTGTTTCATATCTGAACAGCCTACTGTGTTTGGGATTGAAATTGTTGTGCGTACTGAGTTTAAAAGAACATTTACTGATTGATGTTCAGTTCACTTAGCCTACCAGTGCGGCATCAATTTAATCAGAGTCTTAGAGAAAGCCCAGGGAATCAAGGTTTTTAACCAACAAGCACGCAAAGGGCGACCAATGGTCATAAGGCGCGCCAAAAGCGACAAGGCCATTCGTGTTTCTGGTCAATAAGCACTCAAACAGAAAAAAAAACTTGGTCATTACGCACGCTCAGAATCAGTGCGCAAACAGAACTTGATATTGGTTACTAAACGCCAAAGTTGCTAGGCGATCTCGGTCGCTAAGCGAGCAAATGGTAAGATAGCTATTGGTCACTAGGCGCAAACAGAAGACGACCATAGTCGCTCGGCGCGCAAGTTGCCGCCGCTAGCCGACCGGTCCGTGGGCGCGCGAGCGGCGAGTCGGTCGTGTGCAGTTTCAGAGCTTCCGCGGTCTGGTGAGGCGGCGCTTCTTGCGCTCGGGCGTGCCGCTGGGCGCGTGCGCGGCGTCGGCGGAGGCGCGGCGGCGCGCGGGCGGCGTGCCGGCGCCCTCCTCGCCCTCGCGCGCCTCCGCCTTCAGCGGGATCTCGGTGGCCACCTCCGCGGCGCTAGGCGGCTCCTTGCTGCCGCCCGCCGCCTCCGCTTCGCTCGCCTCCGTGCTAGAGCCGGACGGCCACTGGAAGCGATTTGATTGTTTGGTTAATATAGATCTCAGTAGTGTAAATTCAATATGCCTTTTAATTTCCTAAGAAGAATATTAATTATATCAGTTTCCTGTAAGTAAGACAACAATTATCATTTTATTTAAAATACATTACATATTGTATTAATGAAGACAAATTAATCATTCCATTGTTAACAATTTTCCCATGCGTCCAATAATTAAATTAAAAATTACTCATCACATTTTTTTGTGTTTGACTTTATGCGAGTATCATACCTTCAAAAAATATAAAAAAAAATTTACGGATTATAAAGGCAACTTATTCATATATATTTTCCCGGCGTTTTAAATATTTCTAAATAATACATGTCGCTCACTCAATTCTTGTTTTTTTTTATATGTACTTAATGTTGCTAGCTTACTTATTTATAAAACAATAACAATTAAAGTGACATATACTGCACTCATATCAACATTATCGCCTATACAACAAATATTAGCCATAAATACGAGGCTCCAAAAATTCTCTTTCATTCACAAGCTTTAGCGCGCACACACACACACACACACACACACACGCGTATACAAATAAAGTATGGTATATAGTAATAAAGTGAGACCTGCGCAAGCGCGACGGGCGAGAGCCGCAGCGAAGCGCCGCACTCGGCGCACAGCGGCGGCACGGCCGGCGACCGCGACCGCCAGTACTGCAGCTCCGTTTTGCACTTGTTCAGCTCCTGAAAGTCATTATTTATTTAGAGTTAAATGAACATTTGTTTAGAATTGTTTAGTTTGTGTGGAATGGACTTTAAAACTTGAAAACGTATTTTTTTTATTTCGTATATTTATGTCACAAGGTTTATAAACTAAATCGAGTTAAAAAAATAATGCTGGTAGTCATTCTTACCTGTAATAACGTTTGAAACTTGCGGCTGGTCTCCTCGTTTTTCTTATCGTAGTCGTCCAAACGGTTGGCGTACTCCAAGGTCTGTTTCTGTTGCTCCGCTATCTGCTTCTGTTGTTCGGCAATTTGCTTCTGTTGTAGCGCAGTTTTCCGCTTACAGCTGCGCAGATCACTACGCAACGCTGACAATTGGTCATTGTACCTGAAGGAATATAAATAACTTTTAACATACAATATGTTCTTGAGAATAAATTTAATTATCTTTTTCACTTGTTGAAGAAATAAAATCTTGATTTGAAGTTCGAGTTGATTTGATGTGAATTAAGAAAACGGTATGTAGCAGGTTTGTTAACTTTATTTTTATTAAGGTCGTGTTTTTGGTCAATATTTTTATTAAGAATTCGCACTATGTTTAGACTTATTTTACCACCTAGGAAATACTTAAAGAGCTATGCCGGTTCTGCATTCACTTGTGTGAACCAACTTACTTTGTGTGCATCAACATACAAACGCTTTGTTTTTTGAAGTTAGCGAACACGAAAATTAATATTAGTATAAAAAGGTGCAATACGCGTGTTGTACCAAGATGTCGCAGTTGGAGCCAGATAAGAAGTAATCTTTCGTCGTATGGTTAGCAGCTCGTAAACAGCTCGCAATCCAGAAACGAAAAGACGGTGAAACCTATGCTTCGGTGTATCCCCAGGGGCCCATATTATTAATTAGTATTCTCGTGAGAACGACATTCCGTCACGTGACTATGAATTCGGTACAATAGAGGCTGTACTTATGTTCACTACATTTCCCAGTAGATTAGTCTCCATTGGCTGCTGTGGCTGAAATTCGATCAGGACATTATAACGTAAGTAGAATCTACGAGTGATATCCAATTTGTGTTTGAGTACCACCACTTGTTATAAATCAGCAAGAAATAAGCTTATACTGTTTATAAAATTTTAAATTATCCTTATTACATAATACGTATATTATACCCTAAATAATCTGATAAGATAAAATAATAATACATAAACATTTAATTTATACCTATACTAACTGTATAGTACATACATGGTGGTCAGTATAGTTAAAACCTAAACGTCATTGATGTTAATAAATTTAACAGCGCTAAAATCAATTCTTCGATTGTCATATAGCATATAGCGTAATAGCGTTACCCTTATGACGGTTCTCAAACCCAACGAGTGCGAGCGAGACACATAATCGCAGATACTAGAAGAGCGAGAAAGAGTACATGCTAGAATAGCGGTCACACTAAACACCGACTCACTTCTTCATCCCCTGCTTGATGCGGTGTATCCGCTTCCGCAGCACCATGTTGCTCTGCGGCGGCGGCGGCGAGGGCGGCAGGCTCTCCTCCATGTAGAAGGTCTGCGACGACACGCGCCGGTCGCCCGACGAGTTGCCGCCCGCCTGCTGCGACGTCGACTCGAAGCCGCTCGGCGGCGGCGAGTCCAGGCATATGTACGACTTACTGCTCTCGCCGGCTGGAGTTTGATATATATAAAATGATTAAAAACTAGCGGTACGTTTCGGATTTACCCATGGTAACTAAGACAGCTTGTACCACTCAGGGGTCGAATACATATAAAATTTTTTTAAATCGGTCCAGTACTTCCTGAGACTGGAGCGTTCAAACAAACAATCTCTTCAGCTCTATATTATTAGCATAAAAAATTAATCCGCACTATAAATACTAATATCATAAAGATGAAAGTGTGTCTGTTCGTTATTTCCAGGCATGATAAACAGATCGATTAAAGGAAGTGAGATACTTATTTTTACGAAAATAAAATTCATATAAAATTAAACGCAACCAAATATAATGTTGTAATGAATATGAAGTTATATATACAGAATAAATTGTAAAGTTATATAGACATATAATTAAATATTAATACATTATTTATATAGTAGAGTAAGAATTTAACTCTATTAATTAAAGCTAGATACATCAGTCGCTTTGTAGAATATCAAAGAGGACGCTAAATGAAATATTTAAAATTAATTAAACAAAACACAGAACCTCAATAAGTCTAATATCTAGGGATACGAGAAATAATTCGAGCCATAATCTTAAAATATAAAAAACTAGTATCATAATGTATATTCCCAATGAACTCTTTACCAACTCAACCGATCTTAACATTTTTATTATTACTCAGCCACAGCAACGCGTGGTCGGGTATGCTAGTTTTATATAACTTTTTTATCTAAGCGATAATACTCATTGTACATAAAGAGGAAGAAACATTTAATTGTGACTTAAACGTGAAATAAATAATTATGTTCGAACAACACAGATCGATTTATAACTTTAGAGTTTTAGGACACCAGGAACACCTGTACCAAAATGGATTACAGGGACTCACTGATTACTTCGAACTATATATACTTATAGAGACTAAATATCTTGAGTAATGAAGGTTTTAAGTCTTGAAAGCAAAACAAAACATTTTCTCAAGTAATACAGGTTTCAGACTTATCGGGGTTCCACTGAAACAGGTTCTACTGTATTAATTATATAATACAAATAATATAATCTAAAAGCTATTAAACACGCTTCAATGACAGAATCAAGTAATTGTCTCACTTTTTCCCTTATAATAGAGTATACGCAAGAAAATTATTTAAGCCTGGCGATTCTATCAACTTAACTAATAAGAAAAACTCATGAAATTATTATATTGTCAGTTATCCTTGACAAGTGTTCAAAGTTTGAATTGAATCAAGACCAAAAAGGAGTCGGTTACATACAATCATCCAAACATACAGGTGATGCTAATAAAGCGTGTTAAAAAGAATGACGTCTTAAAGTGTGGATAACAATGAAAATATGTATATAGATGAGAATTCTAATAATTTTACATTTGCCGTACAAATACATTTGTGTTCTTATTAAATATAATAGTAGCCATATTTTTACTGTTACCAAGTTATGTATTTACAATTTGTTATCCTTATCGACTAGCTTAAAACCTTTTAAAGACAATTGTATGAAGTAAGGAAAATGTATAAGACAATAATTATGCAAAATGCCCATACGAGACTAATCTCTTATTCCTAACAAGCTTAGTCATATCACGATCGGCAATCCTTGAATCCAATAGTGTAACTAACTATTAAGTAATACTCTATTATAAAGGTATTTATTGAGTTCTGAGTTAACTAAGTGGATTTCTTTATCTTTTCCTTTGAAATGAATTGCTATCGAAACAGTTGTACAAACAGCTTGAGATAAAGGGTACACGAATGTAATGGTGGGCCAAACATATCTATATTAGTCCAAGAAAATGGGTAGGGTAAATGCGAATTTGAGATTAAAACTTGAATTTTTGATATAATTTACTTTGAGGAATCTAAAAACGAACTGTGAAAGTTTTTTTTAAATTCACCCCCGAGAAGGGGTGAAAAAAAATTAAAAAAGTTAAAAAAAAGTTAAAAAAGTCAATTTTAGGAAAAAAAGTCATAGAAACATTTTTGTGTAAAATTTTACGCTCTACAAATTTTATCTAAAACTTTTTTTTCTAACACTTACGGTTTCGCCAAAATTTCAAAAAAACAACTTTTTTAATTTTTTTTCACCCCTTCTCGGGGGTGAATTTAAAAAAAACTTGCACAGTTCGTTTTTAGATTCCTCAAAGTAAATTATATCAAAAATTCAAGTTTTAATCTCAAATTCGCATTTACCCTACCCATTTTCTTGGACTATATATGTATAACGCTGTAACGAATTCAATTGTAATGGATTTATAGAGAAGACTCAAGATGACTATTACAATTTTCATAATTATCTTGTTTTGAATACTTCATATTATGCAGAGAGCGTAATCATATCAAACCAATAAAATGTATGACCAAGCTTAAATCATAATAAAGACAAATAAGTTTATTTGTAAACAAGCCATCCTGACTTTTAATAGCGTAAGTAATTTATACTGATGCGCAATAAAATGCAGATAACAATTTTTATAACGATATATATATATATATATATATATATATATATATATATATATATATATATATATATATATATATATATATATAATATATAAAATTAGTGTAAATATCTGCCAGCATTCATATTTATTAATATTCAAACTATTATGTATGTATATTAGTTTATTATATTCCACTGGTTAAGATTAGTTTATCTAGCCTATACACCTAAATTGAAAATCGATAATGCCTACTTACTTTTAAATTACAAATCTTTTTATTTGTACACATCTATCAGTGGATAGAAAATATGAGATGCTTAAATGTTTCATAAATGATATTCTATATCTTATTAACTACTTAATACATAATGTTACGAGTTAGCAAAACCAAACATAAACGCTGACTGTTCAAATATAATATCTAGAACAATGATTATTGTTTGCTCTCAATGTGAATAATGTATTAACAACTTTGCGAGTATAAGCCTTTGTATCATTGTAAATGATTATGCAAATGCCAACTACTATAAAAATCACAAGAATCGTTTAGGTGCATACTAGAATTTCCCGACGGTGGTGAACTTCTATACTCAATGGAATTATAGTTTTCAATACGCTGTAAAATATACTAAAAATGATTACATCAAACTACTACAATGTACCAATAATTTCTTATTGGATTTTTTCGTAAACTCAATGTTTACATCCCTAGCTTCGCGCAACCGGCATATTATACCACTCCGCCAATGTGGGCTTTGTCTCTATGAAGAGACAATCATAAACGTAAGCACGCGTGCGGGTAGCATAGGTGACAAGTGTGTGTCGTTAGGGTTGTACATGCAGGTGTATCTTATGAAATTGTAATATGAAGATTTAGATAATTCATCTAATAGAAAATATAATGCATTTTATACTTTTTTATCTAATCAGCATATAAAAAACTATAAGAGCCATTTCACATAGAACACCACGGGGAGGACACCCTGTATATTTCTCTAGCCATACATATTTTGAAATTATTCCATATTTACCATTAAATATTAATAATAGAGGTAAATAGATATAAGTAGAATAGGATCAGATACATGACTCATGTTATTACAAACGACACGAATCTATTAAGTAACTGATTATTACAGTTATCGACAAATATTAATTACAGATTTAAAATGAGAATTTGTCAGTATTTTTTAGCAGAATGTGAAATCTGAATAAAAATGACTAACGATAGAGATGTATGGATGAAGGGCGGATCTGAATGTAATTTAGTAGACTAATTATAATCTGGACAATCATATTTGATTCTTTTCTATGGTCAGGCGAGTCCGTCATCCGAACTTATTGAGGCGTTATAAAAAGATGTCGCATGAAGTAAAAATTTGTATCAAAAACATTTAAGACAAACAAAACAAACATTAAAAAATAACTGATCCAATCCCATTTTAATTTGCTAGAGCAGGGCAAAGAAATTGGAGAGGAAAAAAATCACACAGCACCAAGTAAGTAGTATCCAACCACAATAATATAAAAATTATTGCAATTGTATTAGAATTTATTAAAATAATGCAACTTTTAAAAAGCAATCGAAACCACACACCATTCATAGTTATGTTAAATAGTTAGCATAGTTTATGACACAGTCAATGGAACAGGAAGGAGAAATAACATTCAATAACATATTGTGTTTAAATAAACAAGATTATACTAGACTATACTAGTCATTTGAGCCAAAATGCAAATAAAGATACATTTTGTTCTTTTAATGCCTTACATGCCTCATACATAAATTGGATAAATTCACTTTAAAAGACAACATAGTATGTAGATAGCATACTTTATATATCTAACTTATTAATGTAGGTACTCATTATTTTCAAGCGGGAAGAGGAAAGAGGGATAAATGAAAGAAAAAGGAAAGACAGTCAAAACTTTACACTAATTTATTGAAACCCTATGAAAAATATTGGTACTGGTAGGAATAATATACATGAAATTTATTGCACAAAATTAAATTAAGAATGTCTTATGAAAAGAGTTAAACGATGACTTTAACCATGACGTTAAATGCAGGCATATTTATTTTTTACTATTTTATAGTGCAAAATTAAATAAATAAAAAAGAAACAAATGACACATGGCAAGCAGATATCAATAATGCGATTTTCTCTTATTTTAAAAGAAAACAATTTGTTAATCCAATATGCTAAGAAGCTTTTAGCTACACATATTGCAACCTCACCCTTATCAAGTAAACTAACAAAACAAAATACATATAGATCACAATTCATCAAATTTTCATTCTAAATGCAGATATTGCTTATGCTTTAATTATATATAATAGAATGTGTTGATTATTAAATTTACTGTTTATATGGCTATTAACTTGGTGTATTATTTTGAAATCAATGTAACATTAAAATTTATAATCACGTTCACAACAGCCAGCAGCAACAGCAAATTTTACAATTGATTACTGTTATCTGCTTTTATTTTTTCACTACACCATGAACAAGCAATTTGAAATATACTCACGTGAAAAAGCAGTTGTTATATCAAAGAAATCAGTGCCAAAATATGTAATCTCTGGCAAATTGGGTTCAATGTGCTCCTTGAAATATTCCATAGCCATAGTTGTTAAATCAAACAACTCATCCGTTACTTTGTAAGGCCTTGCCAGCTTTGTTGTAGTTTTTAAGTATGACAAAATACTATACACCTCATCTAAAATCTAAAAGTGTATATTATATTAGAATTGATCCTTATTTTATATAATATGAAATTAATTATTAAATACACTTTATAATCAATGATGGTTGATGGAAACATTAGAGATTAAACCAAAATTGTTTATTCAATCAAGCCATTACCTCTCCAGGAAAGAAACAACAATGTTTTCTTTCAATATGTTTGCCGAAGGTCATTTGCAATAAGCTAAGTCTCATGTGTAAAGTTTCAATGATATCTGATTCACATGCCAATGGATGGCTCCTCCTAGCCGATTCCCTGCGTGGCATCTTTGCCTTGATCGCTTGAAACCGATGTAGCATTTGATTTTGTAATCGTTGAAATGTTGAATTCAATACTCCACTACATATTGTATTGAACTGTCGGTTAACCTAAAATATATGGGCATAATATAATTGCATTTTGAAATTAAACTTTTTTAATTCATTGTAACTTATGATTAATTATCAGATTAAATACGTGTATTTGTTGCAAATCCAAGTACCAAGTTATTCTAATGTTATATTCTTTATTACCAATGTTTTATAAAAAATATTTACCATTCTAAGATGTGACACACTCTTAAAGCCTAGATAACGAAAAATTTTTTCAATGACTTCAACTGGTAAATCAAGGATATTCGTAGAAAAGGTTTTGGGTGCCGTCACTAATGAATTTTTTGAAGTACTAGCGTGCGGCGATGAGCCCCCAGGGAGCAATGTACTGGAGTGGCGAGTAACACGCGCCACAGTTACGGGTTCCGCATGCGATGGGCCGGATCCTTCGCTACTTCCATTGCCACCTCCTATACTACTCATCTGCCTCGTCGACACCATCTTGCCCAAATATTTCTTTGACTACTTCTGAAAAAACTTTCTCCTGTACAACTTCATACTAAAATCACTCTAAATATGAGTGCGATATATAATGATTGCAATAAAATACGCATGTTTATAAAATATAGTGCAGTTAGTAAAATAAGGCTGGCGTTGTGTCACAACAAACATTTTATATAAGATCAGAGAAATTTATAATTTATCCGACCAGCGTACAATTCTAAAATGGTGGCCGTGGCTGGCTAGGTCACTTGAGCATTCGAGTAAATTTCAATGTACATCCCTCTAAAGTAAAATAGTTTAAACTGAACACTCACTCAAGAGTTCATACACATTTTTTATTATTTGATATGGATTTGCAATACAATAATTTTAATAAATAACACGCAATAACTTCTAATCGCGATATGCTTTCACAAGAAGTCTTTTTTTGTTTGTTGGACTGTTGGTACTTCGTATTTAGTTAAAGTGTGAAGTTAGCTACGATTTTAGCTGCAACCATAGATATAATGGTAACAGCAGACACCTACCTATCTGCCTGGATATTTCAATTTTTTATCCGTTGCGTGCATGGACATAATTATAGATGCGTGTGAATTATGGCCAAAAAATTATTATCTGTGCTATCTAAGTTACCTGTTACCTACCAAAGAAGTACTATCATTTATGTTAATTTAACGTTATATTATAAGTACTAACATTAATTATGTTAATTTATACGTTATATTATAAGTACTAACATTTATCTTAATTTTGTAATAAAAATGACGTTTTTTTGAAATCAAATATAATTGTCTTGTCGTACCATATTTTTTAAATGGGAAAATTTATCGTAATCTAAATTTCTATTATCAATAAAATAAACATAATTCATATTATTGTAATAATTTTACCTACTCACAAGCTCACCTTAAAAGTGGGGCGTATTATTATAGAAAGTAGTTGTAGTCATCATATTATTATCCTCATACATAATTATTTTAAACTAAAAAACTAAATCGCCTTCAAACGGAGGAGGGCCTAGTGACAGGCGCCCGCTGATTTTTGAAGTGAAACTTCTTTAGAATCGTTGTGATTTCAAACCTGATGCAACGGAAAAACGACAGGTAAGAGACAGAAATACAAAAATGTGTAGAATGAAGCCGGCAAAGAATGAGACAGAAATATACATACTATTTTATTCATTCTTTTGACGATTTATTGAAGTTTCACTTCTATCATGTGTGAATCGCACACACACCTTTTTTTTGTTGTTGGCGTCGACTCAATATACTTGCAATAAATTTAAGAACTTGAATAAAATTTTTTAAATGTTTTCATTTTATGACTTCATAATGTAACATTTTGTTTGTTTCATGTGTTTACACATATACTGTATTTATGTAAATATACATAGTAAATAAATATGAAATACACATTTACTTGAAAACTTTCTGTTTTTTCTCGTTTGGAAATTTGTCTCAACGTGCATGGGCGCTTGAAAATATTCTGAATTTGACATTGGTTAAGATATGACAGTTCAAACTTCAAGATAAGAGATAGGTAGATAAATCAAATGAGATTTGTGTTATAAAATTGTTGCTTTTGCAACTTAGTTAAAACAAAGGGTTATTTTAAAAAGATTTATCGGTGGTCCAACATGTACTCTCGATGCGGTAGCAGTGGTTCCATTCAGAATATGCATCAAACCCCATCTTCATCAAATCATAACTCAGGTAGGTAAAATTGTTTTCTAGTAATAAGTTGTGCTTTTATAATCTTGATGAGAAATAACCACATTATTACGTTGACAGAGGATGAAGATGACAGTGGGGACAACAAGCCATCAGCACTAAGTTTTAAAGAAAGAAGGAGAGAAGCACACACGCAAGTAAATATCAATAACGTCGTTTGTTTTTTAAACATATAAATATTTAAGCAGGTTCTTACTCCAGAGGCCCTCTTTCGATATGTAAAATGTAAACAATTAATATTTTGACATAAATTGTGATATAAAGTGCTAATGATATATGTTTACAAATATGACATATAGAAACATTACAGGCTGAGCAAAAGAGGAGAGATGCGATCAAAAAGGGGTATGATTCATTGCAAGAGTTAGTTCCAACTTGTCAGCAGACAGATGCATCAGGATACAAACCCAGTAAAGCTGCTGTAAGAACTATTATTTAAATTTTGATTTTATATTTAAGTAATTATGTATCAGATTTAGAAATTAAAAACTTTTTGGGGAGTCTCCCCGTGACCACGCTCGCTGAAAAGTGTTTGAAACATTGGGTTAATAATATAATGAATAAAAAATTAAATTAAATTTAAAATCCGTTTACAAGTTTTGTATAATACTCACGTAAAATCAAACACAAGAAAATACTATATGTATCAAATTGATAAAATTAGCCATAAATTCAACAAATTAATGAAAAAAAGAGGAGGTTCGAGAGGTTCAATGAAATTTTTAGATTTTCATATAAGATTTTTTTATAAGGTTCTACAAAAGTCTATTGACTATATACAATACCTCTTGCAACAACGTAGACGGCAAGAAGAGGAGCGTAATGCACTACGTAAAGATGTAGTAGCATTGAGGATCATGCAGGCAAACTATGAACAAATTGTTAAAGCACAGCACTCAGTGCCTGGCCAGAGTGAACAAAGGCTAACTGATCAGGATAAATTTGAAGTGGTATGTGTTTTATGACCATAGTTTTATTATTAATTACTGTTCCAAATATTATATTGTGTATGTGATTGTATTGATGAAATCCTGCATTTAAAGTTCTGTTAGATTTAAATTAAACAAGTGTGTAGTACTCAGATGTCAATTAAGAATCAGATTATAAAACGGTTTGATAATGGGTGTCTGAGGGCTCTCGTAGGAAATTTGTAAGAAAGCTCTTCATTTTTTGTGGTATAAATGTGAAATTAAGGAAGGTAATAGTTAGAACTTTCAGCATTTAATTCAAAATAAATTCCTATAGGTATAGCATATATTTATAAATTTTAAAATTACTTCATTACTTGAAATTAACTAAAAAATATTGATTTCATAACTGGGAAGAGAAAATAGCTGTTTAAAAGTATTGTTTTGTTAAATTAAACTTTAAAGAAAGTGTTTATTGAAAAGCATCTATCAGCTGTAATACATATTCTTCAATTTTTAATAAGCAATGATAGCTTCAACCTACCTGCATGTTGCATTACAGTAATTTTGTGCTAGTGTATTTTTGCATAAACACAGCTATGTGAGAATATCCCTATCTATAAATTATCAATATTAACAAATGTTCATAAAGTCATTTTTTTTTTGTAGTTTCAGGGGATAATGGACAAGCTATTCGAATCATTTGAGTCTGTGCCAACAAATGATTTTGCTGAGTTTTCGGCTGGGGTTTTCAATTGGCTGGAAGAGTATTGCAAACCTCAATCATTACGTACCCTAGTGCATGGAGTTTTACGAGAACAAAATTTTACACCTTAATATTATGTGGTAAAATATTACATCAGACCTTGTGCCATTTATTATCTACAATTGTATGCTGAGGCTGATATAACAATTACCTACTAAATATGAACAGGGTTAATAGAATATTTTTATAAGTCAGTTTAAAAGTGAAATATAATAAATAGCACTTGGTATTAAATACTTAAATGATGCAGAATGTAGTAGATAAATTGTTATGTTATTAGTCTGTTTATTATTGTTTTAAAAAATATATTAGTTCATATTATATACATGTTAAGATTGTGGGTATCAAATAACTGTGGCCTTAATTATCATGCTGTGACACTTATACTACAAATAAAATAAAATGTCAACATTCTATATCGTAAATATAAAATGTAACTTTATTTTTTAACTAAAAATATTGCTTAGCATGTGGAATACACTGCCATATTAAAAAAATGGCAGGCACAATTTTTTTAGTAATGTTATGGGATTTAAAATTATACTGAAATACATTATTTTGTTATATGAGAAATTTATTTTTTTTTTAATTTTATTATTGTTAAATATTAGTTTTATAATTTTTTAAGAGTTTCTTCGTTTGCTTGAATGCACTTATCTCAGGTTCTACTGGGCAGATTTGAATGATATTTTTTGTAATTTGGTAGTTTGATGCCCAAAAAAAGACAAAGGATAATTTTTAATTTTTATTCGGAAACCCCTGATCTGTCTATCTATTCCGCAAAGTCAGACGCGGGCGTAAAGCTAATGTTTGATATCATGGGGAGTTTTAAGAAATGCTTGAAACAATATTTAATGTTGATTTTGATTCATTAGCAATTAAAGATATATGTGATAACGCATTGGTATGTAATTGGCAATTATTTATCATTCAACAAACTAAAAACATAGTGACTCGTTAATATTGATTGGTCTAAACATACTACATTATAGCAGCTATAAAATGTTTCAAAACACAGGCAAGTGCAATAAAGTTATTTCTTATATTATATTGTAAAGTAACATATAATCAATTAAGTAAAAATTGTATATTAATTAATTATTGTTTAACAGTGAAATTTTATAAATACGCAGACCCGATGTGTGTTTTAAATAAATCTAGTGTTACATTGCATTTTAACTATACCTATATTTCGATTTTTATCGGCCTTATATGAATTTCTTCTTTATGTTAGACATTAATAGCTGCCTTTAGTCCAAAAGGAGAGAATAAAAAATGTTCATATAATATATATAGTAAATAATAGATATAGTAAAAAAACTGTATTCGAGAGAAAAAAAGTATTCTACAAATATCGGGAATATAAGAGAAGCCTTTTATCTAGGACTATGTTCTTTTGTTTATAATTACATACCATTTCAATTTATAATAATATGTTATTTGTAGCGTAATAACTGTCTAAATAAATGTGTAATTATGTAATAATAAACACATTTTAAAATTTCACTTTCATTCATGCGGGAAGTAAGGAATGAGCCCGAGCTAAATACTCCTTTTTGTTAGCAGTTCGGGCACTGGAAAACTTTTTAACTGGATGTCTTTTTTAATCATGTCAATATTACAATTTTTTTCCAGATATGAGAGAATGTTACCAATTTGAATTGAAGCACCGCAGGTACTTTTCTATTAACAATAACGGTTTCTTCCCTAAAAGTACTTTGATTCTACACAATCCTAGTGATAATGATTTGAAGAAGTTGCAAAATATCCCCAAAGCATTTATGTATTTTCCACATTATTGTGGGAGTCGAGCACGCTTCGGCACGAATTGGGCCAGCTCGCACCGGGGAAGTACCACACCCCCACAGAAAACCGGCGTGAAATAATAGCTTGCTATTGTGTTTAAAAATGTTTAAAAAGCAGTGGTGGCTCAGTGGTGAGAACCTCGGACTTCAAAATCGACAAGCCGAGGTTCGAGACCGAGCCGAGCGTGCAGGAAATAAATTGATTTTTCAATTTATCTGCACATGTGGATAACATCACCACTGCTTAAAACGGTGAAGGAAAACATCGTGAGGAAACCGGCATGTCCAAGAATCAAAAGTTCGACGACATGCGACATCTGCCAACCCGCACTTGGCCAGCGTGGTGGATTATGGCCTGAACCCTCATAGGAGGCCTGTGTCCCAGCAGTGGGAACAAATATGGGCTGATGATGATGATTGTGTTTCGTAGGGCGAGTGGGGGAGCCGGAGGCCTATTTCCTTCTCCTAGCCCTTCCCAGTCCATTCCTTCTTTCCATTCATCAATCCTTTCCTTGTCCTTTACATTTTAAAGGCGGGCAGCGCATTCGCTGAGCCTCTGCGAATGTTCATAGGCGGTGGTGATCGTTTACCATCAGGCAAACCACCAACTTAGTTGCCCGCTATGACATAAAAAATCTCATTTTAATGCTATTAACATATATGTTTGTATTAACAATTTTCATTCTATAATCAGAGTTTCGTATTTTATCTGTGACGTAGGTATAAACACTGCAGTGAAACAAACGTTGCTATGGATAATAATCGGAACTTTGGGAGTAGGTAGATAGCATATAATTTCAGCAGATACTATACTTGATATAAGGTAGGTCATACATTTTATAATATATAATTTAAATTTTACATAAGTAAACCGAAACACAGCTGATATTATTAGTTGAAATACACAACAATTTAAACAAAATCCATTTTATTAACGAATAAGGTGGGTAAACAATTACAGTAATAAACGTTTACAATCAAGACTAGAAATATTTCTGGTATAGCTTAAGAACTGACTACAATAATACAGAACCAATGTTAACTATCGTTACCTATTTATCATTGTTACTTGGCTTGTGGAGTCGACTCTTAAAGCTGAAAATTAAGTTAGACTCGTTCACTTTCAGTTGGCTGGGACAACAGCGTCAGGTCTCCCATTGGAAAGCTTTCTGTACCTCGGGCTCCAGCAATATTTTTTGATCTTTCCCGAGTAGTGTCGCAACAGAGTCGTTTCAGAACTAAAGCATAACAAAATAACAATGCTAGCATTAGCACCAAGCCCACGATAACAGTGACTACAAGGAGCACTCTTAATTCCCCGTTGACTTCATCGCCGCCTGAATTACGACCCATTTTATACCGGCTTTCAGTTCATCTGTAACAAAGGATAAGTAATGCATTATTATGTTGTTTCACTAATTCTTGTGTATCAATAAAAAAAGAAAAACGCTTATACCGTGTCAAATAAATATTTTTCACTATTTGTCACGATAATACATAGTCCCTTTGTATTTTTTCCTAAGATTGACTTTCCCCTTTCGGAGACTAAACCGTTTTGTTATGCTCTATATAATTTATCTAGTTTTGCATACATTGAATGCATAAAAAATAATCAATAAAACTACCTAAAAAAATATTGAATTTTATCTTTTACTTTACGCTTTACACGCTTTACACGAGTATCTAATGCTCTATAAGTACGCGTGGCAAAAATAATTCGATGACATCGAAACATAACACTTCTAGCTTCAAGGGTGCTTTGAAGAAACTTCGTCGAAAATTTGGAATGACTTACCATCACTTTTATAATTGAATATATATGATATATTTCCTTATATTTTAATCCATTTTTTAACATCTATTTAGATAAATGATAATTAATCTAATTAGACAAAAGATAGATAAAATCGAGATGAGATCATCTTGATATACTTTCCCATGCATTTAAATCTTTTAGATATTTTTATCACATTGTATATGTTATTTTGAAGTGAAACTTCTTTAGAATCGTTGTAATTTCAAACCTGATGCAACGGAATAAACGACAGGTAAGAGACAAAAATAAAAAATGTGTAGAATAAAGCCGGCAAAGAATGAGACAGAAATATATATTCATCATCATTCTTTTGTCGATTTACTGAAGTTTCACTTCTATCGTGTGTGAATCGCACACGCACATTTTTTTTTGTAAGAAGGTATGTATAGGTAAATATTTTTAAGGCGAACCTCACCCACCCGACCCAGCCTCAAAATCAGCACTGCTTCGAGCTACTTTCGTAGAGCATTTAGGTACTAGTATAGCATTATGTTACCTATGATTTTGCTGTGGCTGATTCCATTTGCCACATTTGAATCATTATATTTAATGTATTATATAACTGTTAATTATTTTTTCCTCTAGTTACAGATTATATGAATAGGAGCACCGATTTTTTTTTTATAAAATGTATGCTTTATGTTGATCGTAATACGACCTATTTTGATCAAGAGAACATCACCACATAAAATTTTATATTAATCTGCCCAGCAGTTACAACAATCAACATGAATATGTATAGATGTAGTCTATAAATTATTGAGCCCAAAATACGTAGATTACGCTGAAATTGTAAAGAAATTTGCATTTAAACATGTTAATATTCATGGCAAATTAAAAATCTGTTTACCCGGAAAAAACGCTGAAGCTGAAAGCTCGATAAATCTTTCAGAAGAGCATATTACTCGCAAGTGTTTTACTGTTATGAGCCGTAAAATAAACGAGGTCAATATTATGACTTGACAAATATGCCATTGTTTGTTATCACTTTCTGAAATTCATGCCTATTAATTACCTACTATGTACAGATTTTGAGTTTCTTGTAAATGTTTGTAGATATTCTATTATTCTTTTACGTAATTTTCGAATTGTTTATAAATATATTTAGGTACCTTCTTTAATATGGGGACTAATATCTAAGACTACATTAAATACAAGCAAAACGTTTTTATCTTAAGATACATGATATCATATCATGTCGTATTTCCGATACATATTAAAATTACATTTTAAATCATAGAGATATTGCAAATGTCATATATTATACTTGTTCTTGATAAGTAGGGTCTACTTATAACTTCAGCCAACAAAGACTATAAAGAAAAATTGAAGTTTTATTATTGCTGACGTTTATACCGTCTTAACTCCCATTTTATGACATCCCTCTTCCAGATATAACTTAAATATAAGTTTCTTCATTGTTTGCTGACACAATATAACTGCTTTATACCTATTTTGTTTTATGTTATTAACCATCTATATGAAAAGAGATCCAACTACAAATTATTCGAGTTTGAATTGATTAAAAAACAATATAATGTCGGTGAATAAAATGAAAGTAGATTGTGCGCATATATACACTTTCTAAATCTGAAAAAATTCACTACGAATGAGATCTTATGATTATGACGGGGTTTTTTTGTAATAGATAGAGTGATTCAAGAGGAAAGTTTATATTCATTATAACATCTAATCTATTAACTTATTCCGAATTTAACACGCGTGAAACCGCGAACAAAAGCTAGTAGAGTCGGACTCTAAAGATTTAAGTTTGTTGGTTTTGTTTCCGCTTAATATAATTAGCTTGTAAATAAAAAATGTTGAAAGGATTTTAAGTAACAGGTAGGTACTATGTACTTTTATAACATTAGAATACAACTAAAACATTATTAATGCGTAAAAAGAGACAACTATAATTTACATTTTAATTTTTATGTTTATAATGTACATTACGTAGACGCTACCTACGTCTGTATGTCCTTATTTATATATATTTATACATTCTTAATACTTGCACATTACAGTAGGAATACTATATACATATACCTTATAAATACAAAAAAGTAGTAAAAGCTTTCTATGTAATTCAACGAGTTCGAGACAATAAGGAGCGATCCGTCATAAGTTAGTTATTGAAAGAAATCTTTTGTCCCATTTACTTCCCGATTTGTAGGAACATGGAACCTAAAATTAAATTGCAATCCATTTACGCTCCGGTTTCACTTCGCAATTTTGTTAGCACATAATTATGGTAAAAGCGTTCTTGGAAACAACTTCGTTTTGTAATATCGCTATATGAAGTTTTGAAGAACAATCTTATGAGTTATATTGTACCACTAGCGTTCCGCCCCGCCTATGCCCGTGGTACATGTTGTCTATATAACCACGTACATATCCTACAATTTTTTTTATGGGTCCAGCAGTTTCTGATTGTATTATCAGAGCTATGATGTATCATTTAAAATTAATTTGTATGGCAGCAAACAAAATAAACGAGAGTTATTTTTGTTATAAATGGATACTAAGATGATATTCTTTCAAAGAAATATTTAATAAAAAAAGTCTTGACCTAAACTTTATTCTCCGTAAAGAAGTTGGATGTTAAGTCCAGTAAATACTTTTAAACTAATATTTCATTCAATATATTCTTTGCTTTGTGGTGAAATCTAAAATGTTGGAAAAATAACTCCTATAGCCTACTAAGATGAAACACAAAAATAAAGATGTGCACGTCTTTATAAAATTCCACTTAGCATCAAATTATTTCTTAAATAATCTATATATATCGTAAGTCTGAATAGGCTCTATTGTAGGTACCTACTTACTTGGAAAACAGGACCGACAGAGAGTTAAATAATTATACTTCGACACAGAGCTCGGTCGAGAGAGATCGGCCGTTCTGGAAGTCTTTGGGGGAGGCCTATGTTCAGCAGTGGACGGCTGAGACGACGATTCTCTTCTCATTTAATTCAATTTCAAAATTAAGTTCTGATTTTGATAATTATGTATGAAAAAAGGATGATTAAATATTTATAACAGTCAATAATAATGCATAAGACATACCTAAGCATATACATTTGGTTAGTTGTTAAAACAAATTATCCTGAAAATTTATTAATTGTATTTATAAAAAAATAACCGTGTGAAACCAGCCGAGTAGGTACCTACCGGCCAGTATTGGCAAAGAAAACGGAAGAAATTTCTATCCGTTGAGAGAATTTTCTTTGTTTCCTAATACAATTACAACACAATATAGAAACCCCGTCGACTCATTTTACTTACTTAAACAAATTTTCTTATGTAGTTACTCGAGTTATCCCATGATTGAATACTGTTGAAATAGATTGTATTATATATATGTCATGGAAATCTAATTTATTTTATACAAAACGACTAACGACTTTGCCAAAATTTAATAACTAAAGTTAGGTACTACCAACTCGTAATTATGTAAATTTTTGGCTTAATTTTGTTGTTGGTTTGATATTTAATAACTATGTTACGAAAAAAATGGAACAAACAAACATCTAAGAAAGTGTATAAAGGCCATAAAACCGTATAAATAATACGAAATTATAATTACCCACTTATTTTTTTTTTATCATTAAGTATTCATCCTTACTCTTGACCAAATGACTACGATTGGTGTTGTGATGATGAGTTGATGACTTATGTGTTTATATAAACTAACTGGTATCTACCAGCTAAAATTTTGCTAAAATTAGTTTTGATTTCTAATTGATATAAGAATACATGTATCGGAAGAAACCGGGTAGCTTTTGGAATATTTCATGATTATTCATTTTTTAATCGAAACCAATGGAAAATGGTTTTTAATATATGTGGAGGAACTTGGGAGGATTTTTGTACGTAAGTTAACTACAATATCCAGCAGAAATCATTAATTAAGTTATAAGCATAAAAAGCTAAATTAAAATTTGAAGATAATAGGTCCATATTGTTTAGGTATAAAGCTGCTAGATTTTCTTTTCAACCTTTTACCAACAGCAAAACCTCATACCAAAGTTAAGTAACCTTAATAATAGATATTAGATACACAGCGTCCTAAATTACATTTAATAGAAAATCTCTTTAAACTTAGTATTAGCCTAAAAAAAGGAAACAAATGTTATATCGCTCAACGTAGGTCGTATCGATCGGTTCGGCTCATACAAAAACATTTACCTAATGGTTTAACAGCTTCACCTGAACCATTGGCTCTAATTTAAGACCATTGATTACAAACACACCCACATTTGTTGCCACATTCCTTCTGAAGATATTGTTTTTCTAATTGTATGATTTCATATCATTTATACTTTAAATCCTTACCTCTTGATAAAACCGCATTGAGTTTTAGATTGCCAGAATAAAAAAAAAACAATGAATTGAGTGCTTTCTTACTTCGGAAATTCTTTAGATATTATTTCAATGAAACATGATTGGCATATCACATATACAAAAGAATAACGATCAAATTAAATTATGCAATTTGATATAAGGATGAATAAATTTAACGAGCAGGAAAATCGTTATTCATATATTGCAAATGGTTATGATATAAATACACTTCATTATTTTTCTTGTTTCAAGGTTGGTAGGTAGATCCTTCGCTTACGGGCGAAAATTAATGTTTGTATTGAAAAGAAAATAAACATGTCATTGTCCAAAATCATTTAGGTCAATGTTTACTATCCAATAAGCTACATCGGAAACCGAAGCGTAGTTCAAACGAATTTGCATGGCCTAATTGACGTTGAAATTTACTTCAAGCAACGTTAATTCGATACGAGTTGAATTTCGAACCGTGTACTATTTATAGAAAAGGATCTTATAATAGGCCAAGCACTTGATCATATTATCATTTAGAACAATTTACAACATTGTTGTTATATTGCAAAGATGACTTTCTTTAACTTATAACAGAATTGATCCAACACCCGAGGACCCACTTAACTGACTTTACAAAGGTAAAGCGTAATATATCAGCACATTAACATACTTAGAAACTTTTCAGATCTTCGTTTTATGTCACGAAAATTGTATGTACATCCGTGAAATATTTTGAAATAATTTGTTTGTGAAAGATAAATCTGCAAATAAAATGTAAAGATCGGTAATTTATAGGCAATAGCAAAGAAGCCAAGCAATAAAACGAAATATTTTTCATTTGCCAAATAAATTACTTTTTGGAGACAAGTTATAGATATGTTGAGCATCGGTAGGTATATCTCGAGTGCCTTAAATAGTAATTGTTAAGATATAGACACTATGTGACTGACATTTGCCAAAGTATTAGATATCGCACGAGGCATGGTTTGTTTATATCCTTATTTTTTTTCAGTCTGTTGGACACTGAATTTATTATATACTTTCTGAAGAGGATTTTTGTTATAATTAGAAATACTTCACTAGATAGTATAAAACAAAGTCTCTTTCAATGTCCCTATGTCTCTATGTATGCTTATATCTTTAAAACTACACAACGGATTTTGATGGTTTTTTTTAATTGATAGGGTGATTCAACAGGAAGGTTTATATGTGTAATAATATCTATTAATCTACTACGAATTTACGCGTGTGAAGCCACGGGCAAATGCTAGTTGTATATAAAAAGATCTTTCTCAAGGAACAAAACTATTTCAAAACCTTCAAACTTGTTTAAAGTTTTCAAATGAGAGCCTATAGTATGTGGGTTAACACTGCACTCTGCCACACCATTTGCATACTACATGACTAGATTAATTCTGTGTCATTGCATCTCCGATTTTCATGGTACTATAGCTACTATTTTGTCCAAACCATTTTTTTATTCAATAGAATTTACATTATTCAGTGCAATGATATTACTTTATATATAAAGTAAAAAGAACACATAAGAGAAAAATGGTTGGTTTTTTATTGGATTCCAATTATTTACAGTGAAAAGGAACAGATTATACATAAACATGTAAGTCAGTTAAGTTCGACTTCGATCCTTCCTAAGTTTGATTGTGAGTTAGCCATATTAGTTGTAGCCTGTAGGTAAATCAGTTTGACTGTTTGACAGTAAAAACACCAAATTTATAACCATGGAGTTTTAACTGATACGCAGCCAATTTGTTGTTTGAAGTACACATAATTTATTTTGGCTGCTAATGAAATTATGAATATGTTTGCTCTTTTAACTATATAGTCGAAAACAGAGTACCTAATAAGGAAAGATGGCTACTACTTAACCAGCGCCAGGTTCATGCCTGGCACAAGCTAAACTAGTTCCTTTTTGGCGGTACTGTGGAACACATTATTATTATATGTTTTGCTAAAATTGTGTTTTCGAGTTAAATAAATGCTTTTTCTTTCTTTCTTACCTTTAGTTAACTTAACTTTGGTTACAGAGGAACGGGTCATCCTCATTTTTTATTATTTTTCAACGAAATATTTGATGAAAGAATTTATTGAATTCGATTTCATTTGTGATAAATGAAAATTAAATACCTGCTATTATATCTGATCGTATAATAAGATATCTACTTAACGGATACATCATTCATCTTTTCGAAGACTGAAATTTAGATTTATAATACAAACGATTACAGTGAAAATTACGACAAGTTTCCAGAAAATTTAATAAAAGTTAACGACTATTTAAACTTTGCGCGTTAAACAGTTTGTGTGAAATACATAACTTATCTCATCATTTATCATTATTCTTTCTCATGGATAAATTACGAATTAATGTACACGACATTTCTGTGCGTGTTATCTCTAAACATTCATAAGACCAAAAATTAATTATTACAGACTAATCATATACCCATTGTTTGCTTTAGATTCAATACATATTGAAAAGCAATAATCATTTTATATTATGTATAATATCTAAAATCTTAAATGATACCTATATTCTACATAGTACCTATTTCTTTTAAAGTTCGAACTAAAATTATTGGATAATTTTTCTTATATGAAATTATTTATACTAATGTTAGAAAGGGATAAAGTAAAGATAAAAATTTATTAGACTAAGGACGAGCAGAGGGTAGTACATATAAGCTGTACGAGGGTACAAGTTATAAAATAAGGCTTATACGTATATTGTGTTATGAAGGTTTTATTAGCATTATTTATTTATTTATCTGTTATTTAAGATTTTATGAGAAATTTTGTCTATATTATAACATGATTTTATTAATCCTTCCCTGCTGTTACTTTCATAATTCATAGCTTATTAAATAAAAAGACTCTCTACCAGAATACCGTCATGCTTTATTCTCAAGATACCTCTATCAGCTGAATGTATTCTGTAAAGCATGGGATCTATTTACTCACATCAGAAAAAAGTATTTTTAGGTTTATATTTTTGAGTCCATATAATTTTGAACCTTAATTGAACACAATTTGATAACCTTATTTCTTATAGGCATACGCACTTAGCCCATTCTTATTAAATGTCCACTTATATTATTAAACAATGAACAAAACTTTATTTGAAAATTTGCTTTCTATGGCTAATAGGCTTTTTATTGAAAGGTGCTATTCAGTAAACAAATAAAGCAATGAAAAGCATAAAAGTTTTTAGCATTTTAAATACGCTGGTGAAAAGTAGGTAATGCATGATGCATCAAATAGCTATAATTCGAAGATTGGATATTCTACCATGGATGTGGTACAAATCTTGTTAACATAGAAATAGTCTATGATCTGGTTATCAGTATCTATATTCATAGCATTCATTGTAATATAGCATAGGATCTCAACAAACCACAAAACCACAAGATGGAATGTGTTCACAATTCAAGGGGAAAATTTCTTGAACCGCTTTCCTAACGAATCTATTACCAACCATAATCTTAAATAGGTATTATTTCCTTGTTTGTGAAGTATTTTCCCGCTTGGTAGTCGAAGCCAAGGTTTAGATGATACAATTTTAGGCGGAATTGTTATTCTTTATGCCTGATATTGAATGTTGTTATTTTTATAAGAAGGGTTCAATCGAATTCTTTGCATTATAGATATAGAAATTTATTATAGCATAGCATTTATCTAAATAATCACTGAGGATGACTGAAATCTGTTTGGATAAGTGTATAAGTATGTATAAATGTGTTACATCTATATCCTATATCTTTTATACCTTAAATAAATAACCCGCATGATCATAAAAGCACTAATCGAAGACATGTAAATTGTATGTACCTAGTGTATTTTCACTTCTACATTTTTTATGTAATGACTTTCCTATCTTATAGCTAACGTTACAAAACACAATAAATTATTTATGTAAATTTTCACTGGGATTACCTATCTCTTTGTCATAATTCCTATTATCAAGAAAAATTACTCATTTTGTACCAAAATTCCGTTTTATAAGACAAAAACAAGTCGTAATCCGATTCTAATTGCGTAGGCATCGACCCGATAAATAAAAAAGATGATAAAAGAAGCTTTTGCTAAAGTCTAAACCATTAAGTTAGCAATTATATACCTAAAACTGGATATTTTGAAACAAATTTAGTTTAACGTGATTTCGAGTTTATAACGTCAACAAATTTATAACCAAAGTTTATTTTTTCTTTTATATTAAAAGAAAATTTTATTTTTATCTGAGAACCTTATTAGATTATTACATGTACTACTACTATAATAGATTCCAGTATTTAAATAATCGAATGAATAATATTTTATCTATAATCCGCGGCGTCACTAGCGTGCTACCCGATTTAAATGTAATCTGTGCTAATCCAGACTATAGACAATTTCTGTAAATAATTTCAGACAGACCCGATTGGCTGCTTCTGTGTGAAACAGCAACAACGTCCATGAATTCTTACAAATTTTCGCGTTTATAATATTAATAGGATTATGAAATTTGTATTTGATTAGGGTGTCCTACGTACAGTAATTATGTTTTATGAATTAGATCACACTTACATATTGCAAGCGTTGTAACTTACAGTTGTTTTGTCACTTATAGTAAATTTATAAACATAACATGTTTATAATCTCATTGCTGCTATTGCTGTTTATTTTACATTGCTTATTTATTTACAATTCATTCTGAATTCACAGATTTCCATTAAATTTTACATTGTTCAAAGATAATGCTAGAGTCTAGACTCTGAATTCTCAATAGTGTCATTGT